>NW_025534842.1:0-127500 GCF_020615455.1 Coregonus clupeaformis
AGTGACCATGAGGGGTGTGGGGGGAATGTCAGGGATAGTAGGAAGTGGCTGCTGAGGGGGTGTTGGGGGGAATGTCCCTAGGGGACAGTGGCAGGCATGTGACCGTTGAGGGGGTGGGGTGCTGGGATAGCAGGGAAGTGACCGTTGAGGGGGTGTGGGGGAATGTCCCTAGGGGGATAGCAGGGAAGTGACCAGTTGAGGGGGTGTGGGGGGAAATGTCCCTAGGGGATGGCAGGGAAGTGGGACTGTTGAGGGGGTGTTGGGGGAATGTCCCTAGGGGATAGCAGGGAAGTGACTGCTTTGAGGGGGTGTGAGGGGGGAATGTCCCTAGGGGGATAGCAGGAAGTGACTGTTGAGGGGTGTTGGGGGAATGTCCCTAGGGGGATAGCAGGGAAGTGACGTGAGGGGGTGTGAGGGGGGAATGTCCCTAGGGGGGATAGCAGGGAAGTGACTGTTGAGGGGTGTTGGGGGAATGTCCCTAGGGGGATAGAGGTAAGTGACCTTTGAGGGGGTGTGGGAGAACAGGTGTGCAGTACAATGACATATTGCATCGTCCGGTGAATCTGTCAGGCTAGTAAAGGCGACTGAGAGAGGGTTCGAGTGTGTCGGGAGGGAAGAGGTGATATGCTCCTTCTGACTTTATGATGACGGGAAGTGAGTGCTACTGGTCCGTAGTCATTCAGTTGAGTTACCGCCCTTTCTTGGGCATCACAGGATGATAGTGGACATCTTGAAGCAGGTGAGTATAGCGGCCTGAGCGAGGAGAGAATTTGAAAATGTCAGGAGAACACAACAGCCAGCTGGTCTGCACATGCTCTGAGGGCAGCAAGGGATGCTATCAAACGACTTACATACGTCCTGTGTAGCCCACGTTGTCATCGGGGACCTCCTCTTTGGCAGTCAGGGTCATTGTTCTCCAAATCGTTAGCTTAAAAGGTGTTTAGCTCACCCGTAGGGGCGGGCGTTGGTGACCGCGATGTGGCTGGCTTTCTTTTTGTATACCGGTGATGGTTAGGAGCCCGTCACATATGCCTTGTGTCCGATGCGCTGAATTGTTCTCTACTTTGTCTCTATACTTGTCGCCTTCTTGATCCAAATGCGTAGGTCGTATTTGTACTGTTTTAACCAAACTATTGTCCCCGGTCACCTTGCCCTGTTTAGGTTTTTTTGGAGCATCAGGTCACACTTGCCCTTGTTTAGAAGCAGCACGGTGCCATGCCCTGTTTAGAAGTAGCACGGTCACCTTTGCTTACAGAAGCAGCACGGTCACCTTGCCCTGTTTTGCGCTGTTTAGGCAGCAGGTCACCTGCCCTGTTTAGAAGCAGCACGGTCACCTTGCCCTGTTTAGAAGCAGCACGGTCACTGCCCTGTTACCGAAGCAAGCACGGTCACTTTGCCCTGTTCAGAAGCAGCAGTCGGTCACACTTGTGTTTCCCAGAAGCAGCACGGTCATGGTGCCTGTTTAGAAGCAGCTTACGGTCACCTGCCCTGTTTAGACAGTACGGTCTCCTTGCCCTGTTTAGAAGCAGCATCTCTCTCAGTTTAAAAATTGGTTTATATGACAATAAAAATAATAAAATAAATCCAAGACAAGCTGCGAGGTGATAACATTGTAGGGATGGGAATAAAGAATGGTCCGTTCTGGCACGGACAAGGCTTACCTTAATACCTCTTTTATGGAACAACAGAACCTTTACAGTCTTGTTTTCATCCTGGTCCTTTGGGTGCTCCAGAGGCGGGGCAGACATCTGGAGATAGCAGAGAGTCACTGCTGCACCAAGGTTGGATCTGCTCTCAGACCACTAAGGTAGAGACATACAGACACACACAGACACACACACACACACACACACACACACACACACACACACACACACACACACACTCAGGTCCCCATCTAACCAGAAGCCGGTCTGTCATTTAATTTCCGTTAACTTTTCACTTTGAGAACTTAAATGGATTTGACCGTTTCAACCGGTTCCAATACGGTGTGACGTTGGAGATGAAAGAGATATTGAAGAATCACTGTCATCTCTCTTTACCTGCTAGGAAAGGTTTTCGTACACTTTGTGACAAGAGTCCCAGTTGACCGGTTCATCATGTCATCTGTTCCATACAGGAATTAGAAGGGACACACTGATTATGAGTTAACACATCATCTAGTGTACATCCCAAATCGGTGCCCTATTCCCTATATGTGATTTCTACAGAAGTGGGTGCAGATTGCAGTACCACCCCTAAAAACTATTTAAAAAAAAAAAAAAAAAAAAGCATTTGTCTCCACACTTAGGACATGTATTTACATTACTGATGATATGGTCTAATTCAATCCAGAGGCAATAACAAAGATACAGTTACATGAATATAATACAACTGCCTTTGTTTATACACCGATTTCTATAGAGAGGTGGTGTCCCAAACCCTGGCTCCTCAACTTCATGTTGGAAATATAAGAAGCTAATGATTTTGAGATTTCTTTTGGACCCTATTATTTCACCTTTAGAACATCTTGAGTTGTTTCTATTATTAGGTTTAACAATGCTTGATCTAATTATTCGCTTGGTTTCGTTTAAACATATTTTTTCAAAACAATGCTATCCCACTTCCTTTTGATGTCATTACTGAAAAGACACACAGTAAACGACTTGTAGAAGGAATGTGCCTTAACCCACACCCCTACAGATAACACCGGGTAATGGGATTTGCACCCCTCTCCACTATGGCCATAGTGAGTAGTTCTGTCTGCAAACATTTTGGAGAAAATGAGGAGCAAGTTGGTAAATCTTTATGTATTTTTAAGAAGTGTCACTATCGAACATCTATTTCTCAAGAAATATGGGGACTAAAATACATGTTTGCTGGGATGTACATCTGTCCAAATGAAAGAAAGCCATCCATATGCTATCTATGGGGATTCATTAAGCTCTAATGAAATGTTAAAGCAGCCGGCTAGCTTCTGTAACAGTGTATCTTTAACCGAGGGGGTCCAGTCCTAATGACACTCCCAAGACTCACATCTACACAGTAATGAGATGGGAGATATATCTACTGTATGCTCAGGCAACCAGCTGGGAATGATGAGCAAAGCAACAGGGAGTGGGGTGCTCCAGAGCAGAGCTACCTACTGGAGTCTTCTGGTGGTTCTCTGTTTCTGCTGCTGTCATGTGTTAGTGTCTGATTGGCTGTGTAGTTGCTTCACCAGACATGTGTTAGGATCATATGACACCAGACATGTTAGAGCATATGACACCAGACATGTTAGATCATATGACACCAGACATGTTCGATCATATGACACAGAGATGTTAGATCATATGACACCAGACATGTTAGATAACATGACACCAGACATGTTAGGATAATATGACACCAGACATGTTAGATAAGGTGACACCAGACATGTTAGATAATATGACACCAGACATGTTAGATCATATGACACCAGACATGGTAGATAATATGACACCAGACATGTTAGATAATATGACACCAGACATGTTAGATCAATGAACCAGACAGACACAGACATGTTAGATAATATGACACCAGACATGTTAGATAATATGACACCAGACATGTTAGATAATATGACACCAGACATGTTAGATAACCTATGAACAGACATAGTTAGATCATATGACACCAGACATGGTAGATAATATGACACCAGACATGTTAGATCATATGACACCAGACATGTTAGATCATATGACTTACCAGACATGTTAGATAATATGACACCAGACATGTTAGATAACATGACCAACAGACATGTTAGATAATATGACACCAGACATGTTAGAGGAATATGACACCAGACATGTTAGGATCAATGACACCCAGACATGGTAGATAATATGACACCAGACATGTTAGATAATATGACACCAGACATGTTAGATCATATGACACCAGACATGTTAGATAATAAGACTGGTCATGTTAGTCATATCACAACAAGTAGATAATAACCCAGAAACCCTAGACCCACTCCAATTTGTATACCGCCCCAACAGATCCACAGATGATGCAATCTCAATCGCACTCCACACTGCCCTTTTCCCACCTGGACAAGAGGAACACCTACGTGAGAATGCTATTCATTGACTACAGCTCAGCATTCAACACCATAGTGCCCTCTAAGCTCATCACTAAGCTAAGGATCCTGGGACTAAACACCTCCCTCTGCAACTGGATCCTGACTTCCTGACGGGCCGCCCCAGGTGGTAAGGGTAGTAACAACACATCTGCCACACTGATCCTCAACACGGGGGACCTCAGGTGCGTGCTCAGTCCCCTCCTGTACTCTCTGTTCACCCATGACTGCATGGCCAGGCACCACTCCAACACCATCATTAAGTTTGCCGACGACACAACAGTGGTAGGCCTGATCACCGATAAACGATGAGACAGCCTATAGGAGTGAGGTAGAGATCTGGCCGTGTGGTGCCAGGACAACAACCCCTCCCCCAACGTGACTAAGACAAAGGAGATGATTGTGGATCTACAGGAAAAAAAAAGAGACTGAGCACGCCCCCATTCTCATCGACGGGGCTGTAGTGGAACAGGTTGGAGAGCTTCTGGGTTTTGGTGTCACATCACCAACGAACTATCATGGTCGCACACCAAGACAGTGTGGAAGAGGGCACGCACAAAGCCTATTCTCCCCTCAGGAGACTAAAAAGATTTGGCATGGGTCTCAGATCCTCAAAAAAATTCTACAGCTGCACCATCGAGAGCATTCTGACTGGTTGCATCACCGCCTGGTATGGCAACTGCTTGGCCTCTGACCGCAAGGCACTACAGAGGGTAGTGCGTACGGCCCAGTACATCATCAGCAAAGCTCCCTGCCATCCAAGACCCCTATACCAGGCGGTGTCAGAGAAGCCCTAAATTGTCAAAGACTCCAGCTACCTCTAGTCATAGACTGTGTCTCTGCTACCGCACGGCAAGCGGTACCGAGTGCAGCCCAGGTCCAAAAGACTTCTCAACAGCTTCTACCCACAAGCCATAAGACTCCTGAACAGCTAATCATGGCTACCGACTATTTGCACTGGGCCCCCACCCCATCCTTTTTACGCTGCTGCTACTTGTTACATTTATGCATAGTCACTTTAACTCTACCCACATGTACATATTACCTCAACTAAATTAACTAGTCCGTGCCCCCGCACATTGACTCTGCACTGCTACTCCCTGTATATATAGCCTTCCTACTGTCACTTTATTTTACTTCTGCTCTCTTTTTTGTTTTTCTCAACACTTTTTTTTTTTGTTGTTGTTTTATTCTCTACTTTTTTGTTTAAAATAAACGCACTGTTGGTTAAGGGCTGCAAGTAAGCATTTCACTGTAATGTCTGCACTTGCTAGCCTGCACATGTGACCAATAAAATTTGATTTGATTTGATCGATTTGAATATGACACCAGACATGTTAGATCATATGACACCAGACATGGTAGATAATATGACACCAGACATGTTAGATAATATGACACCAGACATGTTAGATAATATGACACCAGACATGTTAGATAATATGACACCAGACATGTTAGATAATATGACACCAGACATGTTAGATAATATGACACCAGACATGTTAGATAATATGACACCAGACATGTTAGATCATATGACACCAGACATGTTAGATAATATGACACCAGACATGTTAGATAATATGCACACCAGACATGTTAGATAATATGACACCAGACATGTTAGATAATATGACACCAGACATGTTAGATAATATGACACCAGACATGGTAGATCATACTGACACCAGACATGTTAGATAATATGACACCAGACATGTTAGATAATATGACACCAGACATGTTAGATAATATGACACCAGACATGTTAGATAATATGACACCAGACATGTTAGATAATATGACACCAGACATGTTAGATAATATGACACCAGACATGTTAGATAATATGACACCAGACATCGTTAGATAATATGACACCAGACATGTTAGATCATATGACACCAGACATGGTAGATAATATGACACCAGACATGTTAGATCATATGACACCAGACATGTTAGATAATATGACACCAGACATGTTAGATCATATGACACCAGACATGTTAGATAATATGACACCAGACATGTTAGATAATAGTGACACCAGACATGTTAGATAATATGACACCAGACATGTTAGATCATATGACACCAGACCATGGTAGATAATATGACACCAGACATGTTAGATAATATGACACATCAGACATGTTAGATAATATGACACCAGACATGTTAGATAATATGGACACCAGACATGTTAGATAATATGACACCAGACATGTTAGATCATATGACACCAGACATGTTAGATAATATGACACCAGACATGGTAGATAATATGACACCAGACATGGTAGATAATATGACACCAGACATGTTAGATCATATGACACCAGACATGTTAGATAATATGACACCAGACATGGTAGATAATATGACACCAGACATGTTAGATAATATGACACCAGACATGTTAGATAATATGACACCAGACATGTTAGATAATATGACACCAAACATGTTAGATAATATGACACCAGACATGGTAGATAATATGACACCAGACATGTTAGATCATATGACACCAGACATGTTAGATCATATGACACCAGACATGTTAGATAGTATGACACCAGACATGTTAGATAATATGACACCAGACATGGTAGATAATATGACACCAGACATGTTAGATAATATGACACCAGACATGTTAGATAATATGACACCAGACATGTTAGATAATATGACACCAGACATGTTAGATCATATGACACCCAGACATGTTAGATAATATGACACCATACATGTTAGATAATATGACACCAGACATGTTTGATCATAGTGACACCAGACATGTTAGATAATATGACACCAGACATGTTAGATCATATGACACCAGACGAGTTAGATAATATGACACCAGACATGTTAGATAATATGACACCAGACATGTTAGATCATATGACACCAGACATGTTAGATCATATGACACCAGACAAGTTAGATAATATGACACCAGACATGTTAGATCATATGACACCAGACATGGTAGATAATATGACACCAGACATGTTAGATCATATGACACCAGACATGTTAGATCATATGACACCAGACATGTTAGATCATATGACACCAGACATGGTAGATCATATGACACCAGACATGGTAGATAATATGACACCAGACATGTTAGATAATATGACACCAGACATGTTAGATCATATGACACCAGACAAGTTAGATAATGACACCAGACATGTTAGATAATATGACACCAGACATGTTAGATAATATGACACCAGACATGTTAGATTATGACACCAGACATGTTAGATCATATGACACCAGACATGTTAGATCATATGACACCAGACATGTTAGATCATATGACACCAGACAAGTTAGATAATATGACACCAGACATGTTAGATCATATGACACCAGACGTGGTAGATCATATGACACCAGACATGTTAGATCACTTCAATGCCTGATCTAACTGTAGCTTAGTTGGTAGAGCATGGCGCTTGCAACGCCAGGGTTGTGGGTTCGTTTCCCACGGGGGGCCAGTATAAAAAATGTATGCACTCACTAACTGTAAGTCGCTCTGGTTAAGAGCGTCTGCTAAATGACTAAAATGTAAATGTAAATGGTGAAATCTGACTGGAATGGGATCAAGGACCTTTTCTTGCAACCTGTATGTCTGTTTTACTGTCTGTCTCTCTCTGACTGCTACTTCTTGCTCTTTGGGAGCACCAAACGCCAGGCAGCGATCCCTCGAGAGCATTGCTACCTACCGGTGTTTCTCTGTTTCGCTCACACACCAGGGCTCTACAGTGCGACCATTTTACTTCCATATGTGCTCCTAAATATATTTGTGAGCGCTTACATTTTTCAACTTAGGTGCACATGTGCTCCTTGTTAAAAAGGTCAGTGTAGAGCCCTGCACACGCTTCTGCTGTGGTGGCTCTAATGCGTTAGTGTCTGGCTGTGTGTCGATCACAGCGGTACTTTCCTGCAACCTTTCTGTCCGTCGGTTGGTCTGTCAGGCTGCTGTTGCTTGCTCCTTGTGGGTTCTAGGCCATTATAAAGCATTACGTAACTAGTATTGGTGTTAAAATGGCTTTATAAATACTTTTGATTGACAGACAGGCGTGTTTGTGAGTGACCCTAGTGAACTCAATATGATGATTTAATCTTGATTGATGTTATTGTATTACATTTTGAATGTATTTACTGTCATCTGCTTCCCTAATGAGCCTCGAGAGACTTTGATGAGGCCTAATTGACTAATTGGTTACTAATGACTAAATTAGCTTAGCTGATAACCATGTAACTGCACCTCAGACAGTAACATTTACCTTCACACCCACACGTCTGGCCAACATACATGTATGTATGATGTTGGTGGGTGATCCCTTGCCCCTCCCATCTTGGTGTATCAGAATGTCCCATTATGAGATGAGAACAATAAAGACAGACAGCTAAATGGACCAGTCTGTCTGTCTGTCTGTCTGGCTGGGTGTCTGTATGTCTGTCTGTCTTGCTGGCTGGCTGGCTGGCTGGCTGGCTGGCTGGCTGGCTGGCTGTCTGTCTGGCTGGGTGTCTGTATGTCTGTCTGTCTTGCTGGCTGGCTGGCTGGCTGGGTGTCTGTCTGTCTGTCTATCTGTCTTGCTGTCTTGCTGTCTGGCTGGCTGGCTGGCTGGCTGGCTGGCTGGCTGTCTGTAGAGGTGAATGGAGAGCAGTAACCACTGCTCCAGGCAGTCTGCTGTATCTGCCTGTGTGAGGCTGTTGCAGTGATCATTAACGTTTAATAGATAGCCCAAGTCCATGCTCAAATATATAGCCTCAATCCAGCCTCAGTCTAAATACCGGAGATGTCTCTGTTCCTTGGCACAGAATTCAGCTTTTATGCCTACACTATTCAGTAACACAAGCTCGCTATTTGGCAGGAACCAAAATAACAATCACTGTTTGTTACAAATGTATAAACTTACACTATAAACTAAAAACAATAAACTATCTTTACATACATTTTCTTTATAAACCTACTTAAAGAATCTAATTCTTTGGCCGACCTTCCTGTAACTAACATTGTGTTGCCTGGCAGCTAACATTCCCTGGAGATGCCAATAGAACACTATGTAAAGATGAACACAATGACAGCCTATAACTGTGTTTCAGAGGCTGCTGTGAGAATAGATGGTGGACACTATAATACAGCTCAGCTTGTAGAATTAGTGTTGCTCCACTGTGCCGGGCCAAAGGCCTTTGGTGGGGTTTAGTCTGCTCCACTGTGCCGGGCCAAAGGGGCCTTGTGGTGAGGTTTAGTCTGCTCCTCTGTGCCGGACCAAAGGCCTTGTGGTGAGGTTTAGTCTGCTCCACTGTGCCGGACCAAAGGCCTTGTGGTGAGGTTTAGTCTGCTCCTCTGTGCCGGACCAAAGGCCTTGTGGTGAGGTTTAGTCTGCTCCACTGTGCCGGACCAAAGGCCTTGTGGTGAGGTTTAGTCTGCTCCTCTGTGCCGGGCCAAAGGCCTTGTGGTGAGGTTTAGTCTGCTCCACTGTGCCGGACCAAAGGCCTTGTGGTGAGGTTTAGTCTGCTCCTCTATGCCGGGCCAAAGGCCTTGTGGTGAGGTTTAGTCTGCTCCTCTATGCCGGGCCAAAGGCCTTGTGGTGAGGTTTAGTCTGCTCCTCTGTGCCGGACCAAAGGCCTTGTGGTGAGGTTTAGTCTGCTCCACTGTGCCGGACCAAAGGCCTTGTGGTGGGGTTTAGTCTGCTCCTCTGTGCCGGACCAAAGGCCTTGTGGTGAGGTTTAGTCTGCTCCTCTGTGCTCGGGCCAAAGGCCCGGTGGTGGGGGTTTAGGGACTGTTTGAAGATGAATACATGGCACCTGAGATACTCCTAATGAAAACACACTGTACTGCAGCACAACCCCTGCCACACACACACTGTATGGTATAACAACATAGATCTCCCTTGGCCTGGGGCTCCATGCAAGATCTTACCTCGGTGGAGTTGCAATGATCATGAGAACGGTGAGGAATCAGCCCAGAACTACACGGGAGGATCTTGTCAATGATCTCAAGGGGCAGCTGGGACCATTTCCAATGCTGGAAGGCAAACGCAGCGTTCCACTGGAAATGAATGTACTTCTGGTGTACCAAAAACGCCAATGACGCAGTCGCTGTGTTCAAAGCGTAAGGGATGGCCGCATCCTAAATGGCACCCTGTTCCCTATGGGCAGTGGTCAAAAGTAGTGCACTACATAGGGATTAGGGTGCAATGGGGGACACGGCCGTGGTCATTACAGAGATACTACGTTGTTCTCAGAGAGACAGCATATTCTGAAGGGAGACAAAGACTGTCAGACATGATTGGGCTCAGCAAGGTGATCATGTTTGTGTGTGTGTTGTGGGGTGTCTGTATCTGGCATATGTGTGTCCAAGCTGTGTTTGCCTGTATATTTCCCCTGGTGACTTGAGGGCAGGAGGAGCGCTGGCAGACGAGCAGACAGACAGACACTGGTCTGGGCCTCTGTTTCACCTCCCCCTGCCTCCATGTCACCTTTGGCAGCAGAAGCGGCAGACTGCACTCTGTGCCCAGCCAGTCCATATGGCCATGCTTTGACTAATGACATGACCCCATAGGTTAAAGTCTTAAGGCCCATGGGACACGTTTCCTTCCCCTCTGCATGGGGTCTACGGCATGAAGGATATTAATACCTAACACTTCCCTTGTGCTGATGCCTTCCAACAACATAACATCTCTTTTGTTTTTCTCTCTCTTTCTGTCTCTTTTTCTCTCTCTTTCTCATCTCTCCCGTCTCCCCCCCCCCCTTTCTCCCCCCTCCCTCGTCCCCTCCCCTCTCTCCCTTTCTCATCTCCCCCCCGTCCTCCCTCAGATTCTGCTGGGAATTTTCTTATCCTGGTTGCTCTGCTGTTTGCTGTTGCTCTGTTATTTCAAAGTAAGTAGACTACTGTACACCTAACCTGCAATAACAATGTAATGAGAGTACTCTTATTTAGTACAACACATTACAGTATTATGTTTGGGTACATAGTAACAGTTAGTATAGATAGGGACAGCTCATGTCACAGACAGTGGGTTGTTACTAAGACTCCATGAGTCACACAGACAGTAGCTCTAGTAATTGTAGTTAGGTGTAGACAGTGAAGTTGCAGGGTCTGACAGGATGATTGTAGTTAGGTGTAGCCAGGAAGTTGTAGGGTCTGACAGGGTGATTGTAGTTAGGGGTAGCAGTGAAGTTGCAGGGTCTGACAGGGTGATTGTAGTTAGTGTAGCCAGTGAAGTTGTAGTGTTTGGAGGGTAATTGTAGTTAGTGTAGCCATGAAGTAGGTCTGAGGTGTAATTGAAGTTGCAGTGGAATTATGTTGATAAAAGTTAATATGGGTTTAGATGCATAGTTGAAGTAAAGTAAAATGGTTTGTGTCTGTTATAGTAACGCTGCTGTTAAACTAATGTCAAAATGGTTTGGTCTGGGGAATGTAACGCCGTGAACACAAACTTGGAAGACTAAACTATCTATCTGCTCTGCTCTACCTCTATTCTGCTTTGTTTCAGTTCTGCTCTGCTCTGCTCTGCTCTGTTCTGTTATTTTTACTCGAGTTTGGACAAAGCTCTTCACTCCGCTCGGCATCAGTTCTGGCTTCATGGTGTTTGGCACCAACTTGACTAAACCCTCTGAATGAACTCCTACTGACTCTACAGCCTGTGAGTACTGTTTGGTGCGTGTGTGTGTGCGTAGATGAATGCATCTTACTGGAAGTCCTGAATAAGAGCGTCTGCTAAATGACAAAACATGTAAAGTGTGTGTGCGTGTGTGTGTGTGTGTGTGTGTGTGTGTGTGTGTGTGTGTGGCGCGCACACCCTGTGAGAGAGTATATTGGAACCCCTCTCCTTAAAGTGGGATAATGTTACATGCCGTGGTCTCAGTGGGATAATGTTACATGCCAAGTGGGCCTCAGTAGGATAATGTTCATGCCGTTGGCCCCAGGGGAAATGTTAAGAGAGAGGTAATTTCATGCCGCTGGCCTCAGTGGGATAATGTCATGCCGTGGCCTCTGTGGGATAATGTATGCCGGGGGGATAATGTGGTGGGCCTCAGTAGGATAATAATGTTAGGGGGGATAAATATTTGTAGGGTCTCAGGGGAATATAATTTGTAAGATCATATTATCTAGAATAATTAATTATATTACTAAAACAGTACAGGTACAGGAGGTCAACCAGCATCTTTTTACATAATAACACATTATTAGTAATGCATGTTCCAGGCAATTTTAAATTACTTTAGATTTATTTATTTAAGTGGTGGAATCGAAGGGGGTATAGTTTTAATTGGGTATTTAATCATGTATTTGATTTTAATTTGATTTAAGTGGATTGGTAGGGGTGCTTGGTATGTAATAGTTCAGAGCCTCTCCCTACGTATTGTTCTAAATCAGCTAATTAGATCAAGAAGTATTAGAGAGAGGATGGGTTCAAATGGTAATTCCCATTAATATAGTGCATTACTTTTTTGACAAGATCCCAATGGGACATGGTAAAACGATTGACTCACATAGGGAATATTGGGTGCCATTTGGGATACAGTCAGAGAGAAGTCCTGGATTGATTTCCTGCAATTAGAGTAGGATACTTTAATTAAAATATATTATTCCCCCTAGACCCATAGCTTATTCATAATGGCTTCTCTGTGATGTGAATGACCAAAACCCTGGGTTCCTAATCCCTATATAGTGCACTACTTTTTGAGTGGATAGAGGGAGAGAGAAAGAGAGAGAAAAAGTTGTTCAATATATATATAGGACATAGGCTGCTATTTGAGACTCATCCAGCCCCTGATTTGCTTGTAGGAGGATATGATGATGGAAATTCTAAAGGTCACTGTGTATTTTACTAATATAGTTTAAAATGCATGTCAAGTCCAGTAGGAGTTATGACCGTAAAGCTGCCAAAGTGCCAGGCATTAACATTTCCTCCACAGTGACGCAGCCAAAGCAACTCTCTGGATGGTAATTTTCAGTCAACGTGACTTTCAAAGAGTTTTCCCCCCCACAAAGTTTTTGTTTTTTGTTTTTGTTTTTTTGGACCCACTGAAGCGAACGCACACACACCTAGACACACACACACACACACACACAACACACCTAGACACATACACACACACCTACAGTGTTTCTCAATATGCATACTACCGTGCTCCATACTTTCATGCTCCGAGTGCATTCTCCGAGGACGTTCTCTTGAGTACGTTCTTGTGAGGGCGAGATGTGGAGAACGCATAAACATTACATTTGAGAAGCACTCCCCTACGTATTACCTCACGCAGCATCTCCCCATTCCACTGAACCTTCTTCCAGCCAGGATAATCGCAACAATAGAGACCAAACAAGATATACACAAAGCAAACGCGTTTTACTTCACAACTATCAGCTAGCTATATGTGAATCGGAATAATCTAGTTAAACAGGCAAAAATGACCTAAAATGAATGGAATGCAAGGTAGATGTACATTTTCCGTGGGTAGCTAGCTACCAATTCTTTCGTGGCTAGCTAGCTCTATTGACTTACTATGGACTTACAGTGGGGAAAAAAAGTATTTAGTAGCCACCAATGTAGCAAGTTTCCCACTGTAAAAAGATGAGAGAGGCTGAATTTATCATAGGTACACGTCAACTATGACAGACAAATGAGAAAAAATCAGAAAATCACATTGTAGGATTAATGAATTTATTTGCAAATTATGGGGAAAATAAGTATTTGGTAATAACAAAAGTTTCTCAATACTTTGTTATATACCCTTTGTTGGCAATGACACAGGTAAACGTGGGTTCTGTAAGTCTTCACAAGGTTTTCACACACTGTTGTGGTATTTTTGGCCCATTCCTCCATGCAGATCTCCTCTCAGAGCAGTGATGTTTTTATGTGTGCTGGGCAACACAGACTTTCAACTCCTCCAAAGATTTTCTATGGGGTTGAGAGATTGGAGACTGGCTAGGCCAACCAGGATCTTGGAAACAGCTTACTTAAACACTCCTTCGTTAGCTGGCAGTGTGTTTGGGATATTGTATGCTGAAAGACCCAGACACGTTTCATCTTCAATGCCCTTGCATGATGGAAGGAGGTTTTACACAAATGGCCCATTCATTTCCTTTTCCTTTACACGGATAGTAGTCCTGGTCCATTTGCAGAAAAACAGCCCCAAAGCATGATGTTACCACCCCTACAAGCTTCACAGTAGTATGGTGTTTTTGGATGAACTCAGCATTCTTTGTCCTCCAAACACGACTGAGTTGAGTTTTTACCAAAAAGTTAATTGGATATGACATTTCCCCCCCAACCCTCTTCTGGATCATCCAAAATGCACTCTAGCAAACTTCAGATGGGTCTGGACATGTACTGGCTTAAGAGGGGGACACGCCTGGCACTGCAGGATTTTAGTCCCCTGGCGGCGTTTAGTGTGTTACTGATGGTAGGCTTTGCTACTTTGGTCCCAGCTCTCTGCAGGTCATTCACTAGGTTCCCCTGTGTGGTTCGGGATTTTTGCTCACCGTTCTTGTGATCATTTTGACCCACGGGTGAGATCTTGCGTGGAGCCCCAGATGAGGGAGATTATCAGTGGTCTTGTATCTTCCATTTCCTAATAATTGCTCCTACAGTTGATTTCTTCAAACCAAGCTGCTTACTCAGTTGCAGATTCAGTCTTCCAGCCTGGTGCAGGTCTACAATTTTGTTTCTGGTGTCTTTGACACTATTTGGTTTGGCCAAGTGGAGTTTGGAGTGTGATGTTTGAGGTTGTGGACAGGTGTCTTTATACTGATAACAAGTTCAAACAGGTGCCATTAATACAGGTAACGAAAGTGGAGGGATAGAGGAGCCTCTTAAAGAAGTGAAGTTAGAGGTTGAGATGAGCCAGAAATCTTGTTTGTTTGTAGGTGACCAAATATTTATTTTCCACCATAATTTGCAAATAAATTCATTAAAAATCCTACAATGTGATTTTCTGGATCTTTTTCCTCAATTGTCTGTCATAGTTGACGTGTACCTATGATGAAAATTACAGGCCTCTCTCATCTTTTTTAAGTGGGAGAACTTGCACAATTGGTGGCTGACTAAATACATTTTTTCCCACTGTAGCTAGCTACCCATTCACTGAACCTTATTCCAGCCGGGACAATGGCAAGAGACAAAAACAAGATATAAACACAGCAAACGTTTTACTTCATAACTATCAGCTAGCTATATGTGAATCGTAATAATGTAGCTAACCCAGATAGTTTACAGGCAAAAATGACCTAAAACTAATGTTATGCAAGGTAGATGTCAATTATTTGTGAGTAGCTAGCTAGCTAACTATTCTTCGTGGCTATCTGGCTAGCAAACAGTACTAGTAGCTAGCCAGTTAGCCCTATTAACTTACTACAGGCTTGCGACCTACACACAGTGGGTTTTGTAGTCAGGTGAACATGCTAAAATTAACGCAGCATGTATTTATTAACGTATAAAGATTGAATATTGTAGTCAGGCAACATATGAGATGTGAATAGGCAACATTTAATTCCAAAGTCGGAGTGTATTTTCTCTCGCTCCAGCTCAAATAATGGCCACCATTGATTTCAATAAATTTTGCGTCATTTTCTACGTGGTTGCATCCTATTTCTGTGCATACTTTCCGTTGAAGCTTGCATCGGTGGATGCTTCAAAATATGTACAAACAGAGTACGCATTCGAAAAGTGCCCTCTGTGCTCCGTTTCGCATACTTTGATTTGGACTCATTCTCTGACCCTCCCGTGCTCCAATTTGCGTGCACACACACACATACAGTGCCTTGCAAAAGTATTCATCCCCCTTGGCGTTTTTCATTTTTTGTTGCATTACAACCTGTAATTTAAATTGATTTTTATTTGGATTTCATGTAATGGACATACACAAAATAATCAAAATTGGTGAAGTGAAATGAAAAAATAGCTTGGTGCGTACATATGTATTCACCCCCTTTGCTATGAAGCCCCTAAATAAGATCTGGTGCAACAAATTACCTTCAGAAGTCACATAATTAGTTAAATAAAGTCCACCTGTGTGCAATCTAAGTGTCACATGATCTCAGTATATATACACCTGTTTTGAAAGGCCCCAGAGTCTGCAACACCACTAAGCAAGGGGCACCACCAAGCAAGCGGCACCATGAACATTTTTTAATTTGACATTTTAGTCATTTAGCAGACGCTCTTATCCAGAGCGACTTACAGTTAGTGAATACATATATTTTTTTTATACTGGCCCCCCGTGGGAATCGAACCCACAACCCTGGCGTTGCAAACGCCATGCTCTATCAACTGAGCTACATCCCTGCCGGCCATTCCCTCCCCTACCCTGGACGACGCTGGGCCAATTGTGCGCCGCCCATGAGTCTCCCGGTCGCGGCCGGCTGCGACAGAGCCTGGATTCGAACCAGGATCTCTAGTGGCACAGTTAGCACTGCGATGCAGTGCCTTAGACCACTGCGCCACTCAGGAGACCAAGGAGCTCTCCAAACAGGTCAGGGACAAAGTTGTGGAGAAGTATAGATCAGGGTTAGGTTATAAAAAAATATCTGAAACTTTGAACATCCCACGGAGCACCATTTAATCCATTATTAAAACATTTAAAGAATATGGCACCACAACAAACCTGCCAAGAGAGGGCCGCCCGCCAAAATCACGGCCCAGGCAAGGAGGGCATTAATCAGAGAGGCAACAAAGAGACCAAAGATAACCCTGAAGGAGCTGCAAAGCTCCACAGCGGAGATTGGAGTATCTGTCCATAGGACCACTTTAAGCCGTACACTCCACAGAGCTGGGCTTTACGAAAGAGTGGCCAGAAAAAAGCCATTGCTTAAAGAAAAGAAAAAAAAGCAAACTTGTTTGGTGTTCGCCAAAAGGCATGTGGGAGACTCCCCAAACATATGGAAGAAGGTACTCTGGTCAGATGAGACTAAAATTGAGCTTTTTGAAAATCAAGGAAAACTCTATGTCTGGCGCAAACACAACTCCTCTCATCACCCCGAGAACACCATCCCCATAGTGAAGCATGGTGGTGGCAGCATCATGCTGTGGGGATGTATTTCATCGGCAGGGACTGGGAAACTGGTCAGAATTGAAGGCATGATGGATGACGCTAAATACAGGGACATTCTTGAGGGAAACCTGTCAGCAGGACAATGACCCTAAGCATACTGCTAAAGCAACACTTGAGTGGTTTAAGGGGAAACATTTAAATTTATTGGAATGGCCTAGTCAAAGCCCGGACCTCAATCCAATTGAGAATCTGTGGTATGACTTAAAGATTGCTGTACACCAGCGGAACCCATCCAACTTGAAGGAGCTGGAGCAGTTTTGCCTTGAAGAATGGGCAAAAATCCCAGTGGCTAGATGTGCCAAGCTTATAGAGACATACCCCAAGAGACTTGCAGCTGTAATTGCTGCAAAAGATGGCTCTACAAAATATTGACATTGGGGGGGGGTGAATAGTTATGCACGCTGAAGTTTTCAGTTTTTTTGTCATACTTCTTGTTTGTTTCACAATAAAAAATATTTTGCGTCTTCAAAGTTGTAGGCATGCTGTGTAAATGAAATTATACAAACCCCCCCAAAATCCATTTTATTTCCAGGTTGTAAGGCAACAAAATAGGAAAAATGCCAAGGGGGGTGAATACTTTCGCAAGCCACTGTACACACACACACCTCGTATTTCAACACTCTCCATTGTCTTGGCTACACTTTTGAGGATTAATGGGCCAGGACAATGTGTTACAGTACAACATACTACTGCCAGGACAGAGTGTTACATTACAGCAGACTACTGCCAGGACAGAGTGTTACAGGACAGCAGACTACTGCCAGGACAGAGTGTTACATTACAGCAGACTACTGCCAGGACAGTGTGTTACATTACAGCAGACTACTGCCAGGACAGAGTGTTACATTACAGCAGACTACTGCCAGGACAGAGTGTTACAGGACAGCAGACTACTGCCAGGACAGAGTGTTACATTACAGCAGACTACTGCCAGGACAGTGTGTTACATTACAGCAGACTACTGCCAGGACAGAGTGTTACATTACAGCAGACTACTGCCAGGACAGAGTGTTACAGGACAGCAGACTACTGCCAGGACAGAGTGTTATAGTACAGCAGACTACTGCCAGGACAGAGTGTTACATTACAGCAGACTACTGCCAGGACAGAGTGTTACATTACAGCAGACTACTGGCAGGACAGAGTGTTACATTACAGCAGACTACTGCCAGGACAGTGTGTTACATTACAGCAGACTACTGCCAGGACAGAGTGTTACATTACAGCAGACTACTGCCAGGACAGTGTGTTACATTACAGCAGACTACTGCCAGGACAGAGTGTTACATTACAGCAGACTACTGCCAGGACAGAGTGTTACAGTACAGCAGACTACAGCCAGGACAGAGTGTTATAGTACAGCAGACTACTGCCAGGACAGAGTGTTACATTACAGCAGACTACTGCCAGGACAGAGTGTTACAGGACAGCAGACTACTGCCAGGACAGTGTGTTACATTACAGCAGACTACTGCCAGGACATAGTGTTACATTACAGCAGACTACTGCCAGGACAGAGTGTTACAGGACAGCAGACTACTGCCAGGACAGAGTGTTACATTACAGCAGACTACTGCCAGGACAGAGTGTTACATTACAGCAGACTACTGCCAGGACAGAGTGTTACATTACAGCAGACTACTGCCAGGACAGTGTGTTACATTACAGCAGACTACTGCCAGGACAGAGTGTTACATTACAGCAGACTACTGCCAGGACAGAGTGTTACATTACAGCAGACTACTGCCAGGACAGAGTGTTACATTACAGCAGACTACTGCCAGGACAGAGTGTTACAGTACAGCAGACTACTGCCAGGACAGAGTGTTACAGTACAGCAGACTACTGCCAGGACAGAGTGTTACATTACAGCAGACTACTGCCAGGACAGAGTGTTACATTACAGCAGACTACTGCCAGGACAGAGTGTTACATTACAGCAGACTACTGCCAGGACAGAGTGTTACATTACAGCAGACTACTGCTGCTAATTGCCCCATCTCAACACAACTATCACTATGTGTGTGTTTATACACCGATGAGTGTGGTTGGTTTCCCTCAGGATACTGTGATGATGCCCTGTTGAAAAGGAATGAGTTGGGAGCTATCACACTCTCTCTATCTCTGTCTCTATCTCTGTCTCTGTCTCTGTCTCTCTCTCTCTCTCTGTCTGTCTGTGTCTCTCTCTCTCTCGCTCTCTCTCTCTGTCTGTCTGTGTCTCTCTCTCTCTCGCTCTCTCTGTCTGTCTGTCTGTCTCTTACTCTCTCGCTCTCTCGTTCTCTCGCTCTCTCGCTCTCTAACCTTTGACTTGATTTCTGCCAGGTGTTCCCGTTGGATTATGTCCTGATCACTGTGATCACCATGTACTTTGTGTTCACCTCCATGGCCGGCATCAGGAACATGGGCATCTGGTTCTTCTGGATACGGGTAAGGACAGGACAGCTCCCCGCACACACACACACTCGCCCTTTCACATAATAGATTTTATATAATCTCATTGCTACATCCTATGTGGGGTAGATTAACCTGCTTTCTGTCTTTTTCCACGATTATCTTTCAGACATACTATCTATAACTGCATGGTTCCTGTCTCTATAACTTCCTAGGAGACATTCTGTATTGTTTTTAACTAGCTGGCAGACATACTAATCTAACTGACAGCAGATATACTAATCTAACTGACAGCAGACATACTCATCTAACTGACAGCAGATATACTAATCTAACAGACAGCAGACATACTAATCTAACTGACAGCAGACATACTAATCTAACTGTCAGCAGACATACTAATCTAACTGACAGCAGACATACTAATCTAACTGACAGCAGACATACTAATCTAACTGACAGCAGATATACTCATCTAACTGACAGCAGACATACTCATCTAACTGACAGCAGATATACTAATCTAACTGACAGCGGATATACTAATCTAACTGACAGCAGACATACTAATCTAACTGTCAGCAGACATACTAATCTAACTGACAGCAGAAATACTAATCTAACTGACAGCAGATATACTAATCTGACAGCAGACATACTAATCTAACTGACAGCAGACATACTAATCTAACTGACAGTAGACATATTAATCTAACTGACAGCAGACATACTAATCTAACTGTAATGTGTTCGCTGACAGCAGACATACTAATCTAACTGACAGCAGACATACTAATCTAACTGACAGTAGACATATTAATCTAACTGACAGCAGACATACTAATCTAACTGTAATGTGTTCGCTGACAGCAGACATACTAATCTAACTGACAGCAGATATACTAATCTAACTGACAGCAGATACAGTTGAAGTCGGAAGTTTACATACACTTAGGTTGGAGTCATTAAAACTCGTTTTTCAACCACTCCACACATTTCTTTTTAACAAACTATAGTTTTGGCAAGTCAGTTAGGACATCTACTTTGTGCATGACACAAGTAATGTTTCCAACAATTGTTTACAGACAGATTATTTCACTTATAATTCACTGTATGACAATTCCAGTGGGTCAGAAGTTTACATACACTAAGTTGACTGTGCCTTTAAACAGCTTTGAAAATTCCAGAAAATGATGTCATGGCTTTAGAAGCTTCTGATAGGTTAATTGACATAATTTGAGTCAATTGGAGGTGTACATGTTGATGTATTTCAAGGCCTACCTTCAAATTCAGTGTCTCTTTGCTTGACATCATGGGAAAATTAAAAAACATCAGCCAAGACCTCAGAAAAGAAATTGTAGACCTCTACAAGTCTGGTTCATCCTTGAGAGCAATTTCCAAACGCCTGAAGGTACCACGTTCATCTGTACAAACAATAGTACGCAAGTATGAACACCATGGGACCACACAGCCGTCATACTGCTCAGGAAGGAGACACGTTCTGTCTCCTAGAGATTAACGTACTTTGGTGTGAAAAGTGCAAATCAATCCCAGAACAACAGCAAAGGACCTTGTGAAGATGCTGGAGAAAACAGGTACAAAAGTATCTATATTCACAGTAAAATGAGTCCTATATCGACATAACCTGAAAGGCCGCTCAGCAAGGAAGAAGCCACTGCTCCAAAACCGCCATAAAAAATCCAGACTACGGTTTGCAACTGCACATGGGGACAAAGATCGTACTTTTTGGAGAAATGTCCTCTGGTCTGATGGAACAAAAATAGAACTGTTTGGCCATAATGACCATCGTTATGTTTGGAGGAAAAAGGGGGTGAGGCTTGCAAGCCGAAGAACACCATCCCAACCGTGACGCACGGGGGTGGCAGCATCATGCTGTAGGGGTGCTTTGCTGCAGGAGGGACTGGTGCACTTCACAAAATAGATGGCATCATGAGGAAGGAAAATTATGTGGATATATTGAAGCAACATCTCAAGACATCAGTTAGGAAGTTAAAGCTTGGTCACAAATGGGTCTTCCAAATGGACAATGACCCCAAGCATACTTCCAAAGTTGTGGCAAAATGGCTTAAGGACAACAAAGTCAAGGTATTGGAGTGGCAATCACAAAGCCCTGACCTCAATCCTATAGAACATTTGTGGGCAGAACTGAAAAAGTGTGTGCGAGCAAGGAGGCCTTCAAACCTTACACCAGCTCTGTCAGGAGGAGTGGGCCAAAATTCACTCAACTTATTGTGGGAAGCTTGTGGAAGGCTACCCAAAACGTTTGACCCAAGTTAAACAATTTAAAGGCAATGCTACCAAATACTAATTGAGTGTATGTAAACTTCTGACTCAATGGGAATGTGATGAAATAAATAAAAGCTGAAATAAATAGTTCTCTCTACTATTATTCTGACATTTCACCTTCTTAAAATAAAGTGGTGATCCTAACTGACCTAAGACAGGGAATTTTTACTAGGATTAAATGTCAGGAATTGTGAAAAACTGAGTTTAAATGTATTTGGCTAAAGTGTCTGTAAACTTCCAACTTCAACTGTATACTCATCTAACTGACAGCAGATATACGCATCTAACTGACAGCAGACATACTAATCTAACTGACAGCAGACATCTAACTGTCAGCAGACATACTAATCTAACTGACAGCAGACATACTAATCTAACTGACAGCAGACATACTAATCTAACTGACAGCAGACATACTAATCTAACTGACAGCAGACATACTAATCTAACTGTCAGCAGACATACTAATCTAACTGACAGCAGACATACTAATCTAACTGACAGCAGACATACTAATCTAACTGACAGCAGACATACTAATCTAACTGACAGCAGACATACTAATCTAACTGTCAGCAGACATACTAATCTAACTGACAGCAGACATACTAATGTAACTGACAGCAGACATACTAATCTATCTGTAATGTGTTGTCTGACAGCAGACATACTAATCTAACTGTAATGTGTTGTCTGACAGCAGACATACTAATCTAACTGTAATGTGTTGTCTGACAGCAGACATACTAATCTAACTGACAGCAGACATACTAATCTAACTGTAATGTGTTGTCTGACAGCAGACATACTAATCTAACTGTAATGTGTTGTCTGACAGCAGACATACTAATCTAACTGACAGCAGACATACTAATCTAACTGTAATGTGTTGTCTGACAGCAGACATACTAATCTAACTGTAATGTGTTGTGCTGACAGCAGACATACTAATCTAACTGTAATGTGTTGTGCTGACAGCAGACATACTAATCTAACTGAATGCTGACAGCAGACATACTAATCTAACTGTAATGTGTTGTCTGACAGCAGACATACTAATCTAACTGTAATGTGTTGTCTGACAGCAGACATACTAATCTAACTGACAGCAGACATACTAATCTAACTGTAATGTGTTGTCTGACAGCAGACATACTAATCTAACTGTAATGTGTTGTCTGTCAGCTGTACAAGATCAGACCCAAGAGAACCCGTCCCCAGGCCCTCCTCTTCCTCTGCATGATTCTACTGCTGATTGTCCTTCACACCAGCTTCATGATCTACAGCCTGGCCCCGCAGTACGTCATGTACGGGAGTCAGAACTACCTGCTGCAGGTGACCACAGGCTGGGTGGGTGTGTGTGTGTGTGTGTGTGTGTGTGGAGGGGGTGGGTGGGTGTGTGGGGGTGTGGTGTGTGTGTGTGTGTGTGGGGGCGGGGTTAAATCTTGTGTAAAAAAACAAGTCTTTAATAAGGTTAGAACTGAGCAAATATATTTTAATGAGCATAAATCCACATCACTCACACACACCACTACAGTTCACCCCTATACCCAGCCTCATTCATCATCTCTCTGGCATTAATACCAGCGACTCCTTCTAAACCATTGTAGTAGGAAACCAGGGGATTTATAACTTAAGCCCTGCCCTAACATTCTTCCATTTAGGTTTCAGTGTCAATTTGGGTGGATTAAACCTAACAAACTCTGAAGGAGTGAGGGTTACATCCTCCTGAAGGAGTGATGGTTACATCCACCTGAATCCTCCTGAAGGAGTTAATGTTACATCCTCCTGAAGGAGTGAGGGTTACATCCTCCTGAAGGAGTGAGGAGTGAGGGTTACATCCTCCTGAAGGAGTGAGGGTTACATCCTCCTTAATGAGTGAGGGTTACATCCTCCTGAAGGAGTGAGGAGTGAGGGTTACATCCTCCTGAATCCTCCTGAAGGAGTTAATGTTACATCCTCCTGAAGGAGTGAGGGTTACATCCTCCTGAAGGAGTGAGGAGTGAGGGTTACATCCTCCTTAATGAGTGAGGGTTACATCCTCCTGAAGGAGTGAGGGTTACATCCTCCTTAATGAGTGAGGGTTACATCCTCCTGAAGGAGTGATGGTTACATCCACCTGAATCCTCCTGAAGGAGTGAGGGTTACATCCTCCTGAAGGAGTGAGGAGTGAGGGTTACATCCTCCTGAAGGAGTGAGGGTTACATCCTCCTTAATGAGTGAGGGTTACATCCTCCTGAAGGAGTGAGGGTTACATCCTCCTTAATGAGTGAGGGTTACATCCTCCTGAAGGAGTGAGGAGTGAGGGTTACATCCTCCTGAATCCTCCTGAAGGAGTTAATGTTACATCCTCCTGAAGGAGTGAGGGTTACATCCTCCTGAAGGAGTGAGGAGTGAGGGTTACATCCTCCTGAAGGAGTGAGGGTTACATCGTCCTGAATCCTCCTGAAGGAGTGAGGAGTGAGGGTTACATCCTCCTGAAGGAGTGAGTGTTACATCCTCCTGAAGGAGTGAGGGTTACATCCTCCTGAAGGAGTGAGGGTTACGTCGTCCTGAATCCTCCTGAAGGAGTTAATGTTACATCCTCCTGAAGGAGTGAGGGTTACATCCTCCTGAAGGAGTGAGGAGTGAGGGTTACATCCTCCTTAATGAGTGAGGGTTACATCCTCCTGAAGGAGTGAGGGTTACATCCTCCTTAATGAGTGAGGGTTACATCCTCCTGAAGGAGTGATGGTTACATCCACCTGAATCCTCCTGAAGGAGTGAGGGTTACATCCTCCTGAAGGAGTGAGGAGTGAGGGTTACATCCTCCTGAAGGAGTGAGGGTTACATCCTCCTTAATGAGTGAGGGTTACATCCTCCTGAAGGAGTGAGGGTTACATCCTCCTTAATGAGTGAGGGTTACATCCTCCTGAAGGAGTGAGGAGTGAGGGTTACATCCTCCTGAATCCTCCTGAAGGAGTTAATGTTACATCCTCCTGAAGGAGTGAGGGTTACATCCTCCTGAAGGAGTGAGGAGTGAGGGTTACATCCTCCTGAAGGAGTGAGGGTTACATCGTCCTGAATCCTCCTGAAGGAGTGAGGAGTGAGGGTTACATCCTCCTGAAGGAGTGAGTGTTACATCCTCCTGAAGGAGTGAGGGTTACATCCTCCTGAAGGAGTGAGGGTTACGTCGTCCTGAATCCTCCTGAAGGAGTGAGGTTTGGTTATATCCTTCTAAATTGGTGGATATAATGTACAGTACTGACAGTGAAATGTATTTCAGTCTGGTAAACAGCTGCCATTCCTTTTGATTTGATTTGAATCTCTATTGGCTTGTTCTTTGTTTCTCCTTCATAATGATTATGTCCTGTTGTTGTTGTTGTATTGTCTAGGGTATTGGCCAATTGTCATGGAATTAAACTTGGCTTTGGTTCATGGTTGGTTGAAGGATAAACATGTGCTTTTAAATGTAAATGGCAGTACACCAAAATATGATAACAAACAGTCATTGCATTAGCTACATTCGGAGCATTCGCTACATTAGCTGCATTAGCTGCCTAGCTGCATTCACTACATTAGCTACATTAGCTACATTTGATGCATTTGCTGCATTAGCTATATTAGCTGCCTTAGCTACATTAGCTACACACCTTGGTGGAACACACATACCAGTATGATTACCATACATACATGTTTTATTTCCTGGATTGCTTTTGAGTTTAATGGAAAACTGTGTACGCTCAGTTAGTTTAAGTGCACATCCTTCATATTATAGCAAACAAACAGTACTGGATACTTTGTTTGCTATGGAGAAGAGAAACATGCCTCTTTTTGTGTGTGTGTTTTGTTTGTTTGTTTGTTTTTGATCAGAGCCCGATGCCACTAGGGAGTAATACCACTGGGACTACCAAGAACTGCGATGCCAATGCACCTCAAGGTAAGACTGCCATCTACACACACGCATACATACACACACCACGTACACTGACACACACACACACACACACACACACACACGAAGACTGCCATCTCTAGCAGTACAGCAAGATGCTATATTTTTTCCATACATAGAGACCTACCAGTCCACCAGAGGAAAGGAGACCCAGAATTAAGAAGGAAGAATGTAATATATAATAAACATATTACATAATATGATCAATGTTTAATCTCTCACAAAAGGCATACGTCCCAAATGGCACACTATTCCCTATTTAGTTCACTACTTTTGACCATGGGCCTTGGTCAAAACTATTGCACTAAATAGGGACTCGGCTGCCATTTTGGACACAGACAAGGAGTTTCCAGCGGGGGAAAAGAGATGGCGGTGTAGAGGAGAGTTATCCTCATGCCCAACAGTGGTACACAAGACCTTCTTCGGTAATCTGTATCATTCATTATTCAACCAGGATGGATTCATATCAAGGACAAGCATTTACTGATGGATTACATGGCCTCCTAGCCTCCTCAGCACTCACTACAGTAAAGCCATGCAGACACAAACGTGAATATTCCTATTCCAGTGAGCAGGATCGCAATCATTTATTCATCCTACCTAATGCTCGAGGCAGAGCGGAGCCTGTCTTAGATAGGGTATGTGTCCCAAATGTTTAACAGAGAGCCCTATAAGCCATGGCCAAAGGTAGTGCACTATATACTATAGGGCAGTGGGATTCAACTCTGAGGTCCGGAGCCTGCTGGTTTTCTGTTCTACCTGATAATTAATTGCACCCACCTGGTGTCCCAGGTCTAAACCAGTCCCTGATTAGAGGGGGAACAAGTGAAAAAACTCAGTGGAACTGGCTTGGAGGTCGTTGAGTTTGTTGAGTTTGAGGGATATAGGGGAAATGCTGCCATTTGGGAGGCAGCCTCTGAGAGGGAGAGGTTGAGAGGGCAAGAGGAGTATATAGACATTCACCAAGAACATTGTCAGGCAGGGGTTACCATGGAGAGGAAGGTGTTGAAATCTAATGAGGAAAGGAGTGGACTGAAATGTGAGTGTGTTGCTGGGTGGGGGGGGGTGCGTTGCACTTTGACTGGAAGAGGGAAATATGTTTTCCATGTTTGAAAGGAAGTGCTCAGGGGCGAAGGTGGCTCAGAGGGAGAGATATGGGGATACAGTTCTTTAGAGAGGTTGGAGTTCTAATGTCTATCGCTGTCAGACGCCTCTTCACTCAAAATCTAAAATGCATGTGTAGACCATATCACTGTATTAGTGTATCATCAATACAAAATCAACCCCCAACAGAGAGGCTGAAAGGCAAGAAGAAGCTCTGGGCTGGTGCAGGTGGCTCACAGGGTGAGGGCTGGGATACAGTGGTCTAGTGGAGTTGAAGTCATGGCTATCATTGACCCACACTGGGTGGGTTGGATCAAATGAAATTACAATGATTGTAGATTAGAGCTAATCTAGATGTTGTAAATGTTGCCCATCTAATACAGGCCCATCTAATACAGGCCCATCTAATACAGGCCCATCTAATACAGGCCCATCTAATACAGGCCTATCTAATACAGGCCTATCTAATACAGGCCTATCTAATACAGGCCTATCTAATACATGTTGGTGCAACCCACCCTCTGCATTTTTCAACTCCTAGTGTGTATAGACCATATCACTGTATTAGTTTACCAGCAGTTTGGAAGAGATACATTTACTGTGTCTAGTCAATGTAAAACCAACCACCAACAAACATACCGGTCGGCTGTTGTTGTTATTTTTGCGACCACTGATATATTAGCTTGTGCATAATGAAAAAAAACAAGTAGTTAGAATGTTAAAAGTCAAAGGCCAAAAGCGGAGTAATTAACTACAAGGTGTGTGTGTGTGTGTGTGTGTTTGTGTCATTGAGGTCAATCTAGTTTACATTGAGATGTTGTGTCACTGGCCTACACACAATACTCCATAATGTCAAATTATGTTTTTAGACATTTCTACAAATTAATTACAAATGAAAAGCTGAAATGTCTTGAGTCAATAGGTATTCAACCCCTTTGTTATGGCAAGCCTAAATATGTTCAAGAGTCAAAAGTCAAATAATAAATCCAGTCACTACAAAGACACAGGCGTCCTTCCTAACCCAGTTGCCTGAGAGGAAGGAAACGGCTCAGGGATTTCACCATGAGGCCAATGGTGACTTTAAAACAGTTACAGAGTTCAATGGAGAAAACTGAGGGTGGATCAACAACATTGTAGTTACTCCACAATACTAACCTAAATGACAGAGTGAAAAGAAGGAAGCCTTTACAGAATCATGCATCTTGTTTGCAATAAGGGACTAAAGTAAAACTGCAAAAAATGTGGCAAAGAAATCAACTTTATGTCCTGAATATAAAGCGTTATGTTTGGGGCAAATCCAACACAACACTGAGTACCACTCTTCATATTTTCAAGCATGGTGGTGGCTGCATCAGGTTATGGGTATGCTTGTCATCGGCAAGGACTAGGGAGTTTTTTTTAGGATAAAAATAAACGGAATAGAGCTAAGCACAGGCAAAATCCTAGAGGAAAACCTGGTTCAGTCTGTTTTCCACCAGACACTGGGAGACAAATTAATCTTTCAGCAGGACAATACCCTGAAACACAAGGCCCAATATACATTGGAGTTGCTTACCAAGACAACATTGAATGTTCCTGAGTGGCCTAGTTACAGTTTTGACTTAAATCAGCTTGAAAATCTATAGCAAGACTTGAAAATGGCTGTTTAGTTATGATCAACAACCAATTTGACAGAGCTTGAAGAATTTTAAAAAGTAAAATTCTTCAAGTGTGCAAATATTGTACAATCCAGGTGTTCAAAGCTCTTAGAGACTTACCCAGAAAGACTCACAGTTGTAATCGCTGCCAAAGGTGATTCTAACATGTATTGACTCAGGGCTGTGAATACTTATGTAGCTCAGTTGGTAGAGCATGGCGCTTGCAACGCCAGGGTTGTGGGTTCGATTCCCACGTGGGGCCAGTATGAAAAATGTATACACTCACTAACTGTAAGTCACTCTGGATAAGAGTGTCTGCTAATTGACTGAAATGTAAATGAGATATTTCTGTATTTCATTTTCAATAAATTTGCAAACATTTCTAAAAACATGTTTTCACCTGTCATTATGGGGTATTGTGTGTAGATGTTTATATTTAATCCATTTTAAATTCCGGCTGTAACACAACAAAATGTTTAATAAGTCAAGGGGTGTGAATACTTTCTGAGAGCTCTGTGTTACATAACAGATAAGTATTGTATTCTGAGCACTTATTCATATCACTACATTACGGATTAGTCTACGATTTCTCAAACAACAGACGTTTTACATTTATTTTTATTTTACCTTTATTTAACTAGGCAAGTCAGTTAAGAACAAATTCTTATTTACAATGACGGCCTACACAGGCCAAACCCGGACGACGCTGGGGCCAATTGTGCGCCGCCCTATGGGACTCCCAATCACGGCCGGTTGTGATACAGCCTGGAATCGAACCAGGGGGTCTGTAGTGACGCCTCAAGCACTGAGATGCAGTGCCTTAGATCGCTGCGCCACTCGGGAGCCCATCATGTAGTTACGTAATTTGACAGAAGGTTTGCAGTTTGGGAATTTCACAGAGTCACAGAAGGCCTATAGTAAGGCTTTATAGGGGAGCGAGGAATGTAATGCTTGGGTGACTTGGGTTGTACTTTTGGCCCAACACATCCAGAGGAGGGCACTCATATGTAGCTCTGGAATTATAATTAAACTGAGCTGGGAATATGTAGTTACTGTCTTTATGTCAGTGAACCAAAGAGAGAGGCAGCCAAGCTTTCATGATGTATCGAAGACAGTTCTTCTCTCAGCACAAGAAACAGTTGTGTCATGATTTAAGTAAAGGCTACATAAAGGAGTTGATCAGTTTAATTGGTTGAAGTTTCCTGTTTATCAACCACTTCAGCACCGTTGAATCATTACCAACGAATGAAAAGCATTTTCAACTGTACCATTCTCCTTATTGAGAGAGAGAGAGAGAGAGAGAGAGAGAGAGAGAGAGAGAGAGAGAGAGAGAGAGAGAGAGAGAGAGAGAGAGAGAGAGAGAGAGAGAGAGAGAGAGAGAGAGAGAGAGAGAGAGAGAGAGAGAGAGAGAGAAAGTATTGGCCACGGAGGCAGCACAGAACATGTATCTCCCTTGTTAGTGAGGAAAACAGTATTTGAATCTTGGACCCAGTTTGACTTGTTAGTGAATACAGTATCATGTGAATTTTGGATCCAGTTTGGGCTTCCTGTCTCTCACAATGAAGCATCAATCTGCTGCACAGAAGTTGCTCTGCGGGGTTACCACAAATCAATCCATCTCCAGTTGACTTCACGGTTTAAACCGACGCTATTTTTCACCCTCCGCTTGCCAGATATCACAGCCTCCCAATCTGTTTGTGTGGGTTTGGCCTTTTCCCATCTGTGGTCACTCTCTGTAACCCTCCCTCCCTCGCCACCCACCAGCAGTATCTGGATAAAGCTACACACACACACACAAAATATGGAGACAAAAAGAGACCATAGCAACACAATGCAATCTATTAGTGTTGTATAGCACTCCTCAGCAGCAGCTGGATGGCTCCACATCAGTTTATGTACTGTAGTGCTCCTAAAACTATGGGATATTTTAGTGCGTCACTATGAAGCTATAGACATTGCCACTACTGAAAGCTAGCAAACTGTTCCGTAACCAATGTCAAACTCATGTTTATGTATTCAATGCTAATTTGACGCTCTGTGGGTGAGAGGACAGTGAAAGCTTGTGGCTGAGGGGATAGTGAAAGCCAGTGGTTGAGGGAATAGTGAAAGACAGTGGTTGAGGGGATAGTGAAAGCCAGTGGTTGAGAGGATAGTGAAAGCCAGTGGTTGAGGGGACAGTGAAAGCCAGTGGTTGAGGGGACAGTGAAAGCCAGTGGTTGAGGGGATAGTGAAAGCCAGTGGTTGAGGGGACAGTGAAAGCCAGTGGTTGAGGGGATAGTGAAAGCCAGTGGTTGAGGGGACAGTGAAAGCCAGTGGTTGAGAGGATAGTGAAAGACAGTGGTTGAGGGGACAGTGAAAGACAGTGGTTGAGGGGACAGTGAAAGCCAGTGGTTGAGGGGATAGTGAAAGCCAGTGGTTGAGGGGACAGTGAAAGCCAGTGGTTGAGGGGATAGTGAAAGCCAGTGGTTGAGGGGAAAGTGAAAGCCAGTGGTTGAGGGGACAGTGAAAGCCAGTGGTTGAGGGGATAGTGAAAGCCAGTGGTTGAGGGGACAGTGAAAGCCAGTGGTTGAGGGGATAGTGAAAGCCAGTGGTTGAGAGGACAATGAAAGCCAGTGGCTGAGGGGATAGTGAAAGCCAGTGGTTGAGAGGATAGTGAAAGACAGTGGTTGAGGGGACAGTGAAAGACAGTGGTTGAGGGGACAGTGAAAGCCAGTGGTTGAGGGGATAGTGAAAGCCAGTGGTTGAGGGGACAGTGAAAGCCAGTGGTTGAGGGGATAGTGAAAGCCAGTGGTTGAGGGGACAGTGAAAGCCAGTGGTTGAGGGGATAGTGAAAGCCAGTGGTTGAGGGGACAGTGAAAGCCAGTGGTTGAGGGGATAGTGAAAGCCAGTGGTTGAGGGGACAGTGAAAGCCAGTGGTTGAGGGGATAGTGAAAGCCAGTGGTTGAGAGGACAATGAAAGCCAGTGGCTGAGGGGATAGTGAAAGCCAGTGGTTGAGAGGATAGTGAAAGACAGTGGTTGAGGGGACAGTGAAAGACAGTGGTTGAGGGGACAGTGAAAGCCAGTGGTTGAGGGGATAGTGAAAGCCAGTGGTTGAGGGGACAGTGAAAGCCAGTGGTTGAGGGGATAGTGAAAGCCAGTGGTTGAGGGGACAGTGAAAGCCAGTGGTTGAGGGGATAGTGAAAGCCAGTGGTTGAGAGGACAATGAAAGCCAGTGGCTGAGGGGATAGTGAAAGCCAGTGGCTGAGGGGATAGTTTGCCTGTAGTTGTTGAGAGGATAGTGAAAACCAGTGGTTGAGGGGATAGTAAAAGCCAGTGGCTGAGGGGATATTGAAAGCCAGTGGCTGAGGGGATATTGAAAGCCAGTGGTTGAGAGGATAGTGAAAGCCAGTGGTTGAGAGGATAGTGAAAGCCAGTGGTTGAGGGGATAGTGAAAGCCAGTGGTTGAGGGGATAGTGAAAGCCAGTGGTTGAGGGGACAGTGAAAGCCAGTGGTTGAGGGGATAGTGAAAGCCAGTGGTTGAGGGGATAGTGAAAGCCAGTGGTTGAGAGGACAATGAAAGCCAGTGGTTGAGGGGATATTGAAAGCCAGTGGTTGAGAGGATAGTGAAAGCCAGTGGTTGAGAGGATAGTGAAAGCCAGTGGTTGAGGGGATAGTGAAAGCCAGTGGTTGAAAGGACAGTGAAAGCCAGTGGCTGAGGGGATAGTTAAAGCCAGTGGTTGAGAGGATAGTGAAAGCCAGTAGCTGAGGGGATAGTTTGCCTGTAGTTGTTGACAGGATAGTGAAAGCCAGTGGTTGAGCGGATAGTGAAAGCCAGTGGTTGAGGGGACAGTGAAAGCCAGTGGTTGAGGGGACAGTAAAAGCCAGTGGTTGAGGGGACAGTGAAAGCCAGTGGTTGAAGGGACAGTGAAAGACAGTGGTTGAGAGGATAGTGAAAGCCAGTGGTTGAGGGGACAGTGAAAGCCAGTGGTTGAGAGGATAGTGAAAGACAGTGGTTGATGGGATAGTGAAAGCCAGTGGTTGAGGGGATAGTGAAAGCCAGTGGTTGAGAGGATAGTGAAAGCCAGTGGTTGAGAGGACAGTGAAAGCCAGTGACTGAGGGGATAGTGAAAGCCAGTGGCTGAGGGGATAGTGAAAGCCAGTGGCTGAGGGGGTTGTGAAAGCCAGTGGCTGAGGGGATAGTTTGCCTGTAGTTGTTGAGAGGATAGCGAAAGCCAGTGGCTGAGGGGATAGCCAGGTCTTTGAGGTATATTGATCTCAATAGAACAACCGGGTAAAATAAATGTTTGGCTAAATAAAAGTTTAGTAGTTTTTTTTAAAGCTAACTTGCGGTGATTTCTGATCCAGAGTCTTCATGAGGTACTGAGGCCCCTCACTGTGTCCCTGCATGATGGTCCCACAGTGAGTTAGCAGCTCATTGGACTGCACAGCAGGTATAGACCACCCCTACTCCCACCGTTATAGTATGTCTACGGCAGCGCTGCGTTCAGCAGGCCACAGTTCATTAACTGTGTTTTCCCAAGGTCAGCATGCTTAGGGCGGGCAGTGTGTGGGCACTGTATCCTTCCACCACTGTATCCCTCCACCACTGTATCCTTCCACCACTGTATCCTTCCACCACTGTATCCTTCCACCACTGTATCCTTCCACCACTAGACCTAGGCAGCTCAGGGACATCCTCATGGTAGAGCAGAACAGTATGTTGATGTACTCTGTATGAACACACCAATGATGCACCATAAAGATACAGCCCATATTACTGTATCATCAGAATGTGAGGGCTCATGACCTGTAGATGTTCAGAATACCATTACACACATGTTTGGAAAGTGAATCGAAAGGCATGCCCAAAAAAAGAGGATATGGAGCTCCTAATTGTATTTCTCCTGTTATCCTCAGAGCCATATAATTATGTCTATGGAAGCAGTATATATGCATGTATATTTATGGATCTGGTTATCCCTTGGCTGACTTCCCTGTATGCCCACATCCATTGCCCACTAGCTGTTCACCAGGGAACATCTCCAATGTCAAGTTATTGAGACACTGCCAGGCTTTTATCCAACAGAACTTGTGCCGGCTCCTCCGACCAGCCTATATGCTTTTAACACTACCGAGCCAAGTGCAGCTGTACTGTGCTGCCCTGATTATTCATCCACCATAGTGGTTTGAACCGTGATGGAAAGGACAATGTGAAAAGATACACTCCGAGCCAGCACAGTACGGTTTGGGTTGGCGCTGTAGTGTGAAAAAGGTATTACAGTACCAGCCTGGGCCTCTTTTGGCCGTCTCGCATAACAGCCGTTAGCACAACGGACTAGGAAGTATCCAGCTGAGACAACACATGGGACTGGGAGGGACCGCCCACCAGAAACTGACATGGTGTTGCCACACTTCAAAGAGTAGGCCAGAGTTGTCATTGGGATGGGGAGAGATTTGAACACACACCCCCTCTCCCTGTCAGTACCAGCCCTTTGCTCTGTAGAGTGTAGTGTAGTGTGGGGGGCACAGATCAATCCAAGCCTTGAAGAGCCTCAATGTGTCTTTAGGGTGAGGAAGAGAGGATTTAAATCACAGCTTAATGTTGTCTCTTCCGTGAACATGTGTTTCCTTTGTGAGACCAATAGGTCTCCTTGACAAAGTGATGCAGAGGCAAGATGTCAACTAGAATTCAGCTTCCACATCCAGTATTATGTCTCAGATGTGTCCATGTCAATTTGCTTTCATTATCAATTCATTACGTTCCACTCATTAGTTTTGAAAACCTTGATCAAACAACAATGAATTTATTATTAACCTTTATTGAACTAGGCAAGTCAGTTAAGAACAAATTATTTTTTACAATGACGGCCTACACCGGCCAAACCCGGACGACGCTGGGCCAATTGTGCGTTGCCCTATGGTACTCCCAATCACGGCCGGTTGTGATACAGCCTGGAATCTAACCAGGGGGTCTGTAGTGACGCCTCAAGCACTGAGATGCAGTGCCTTAGACCGCTGCGCCACTCGGGAATGTTTGATACTTCTCTCTCTTGAAAGTAGTTCCTCAGGACTGGAGAATAGCCACACTCCTAGTATTACGTGTTACTTGCATTCTGAACTGAGAGAGAAGTGGAACTTCTTTGAGAAGTTAATTAATAGCCTGAATTACTTTGTGACAGTATCTTCACTTGTCTTTCCACTCATGTAAAAATGTGTGGTGTTTTTTATTTTAGTATTACGTGTTACTTGCCCTTCTGAACAGAGAGAGAAGTGGGACTTCATCACACTTTGAGAAGTTAATTTAAATAAGTTTTAGCTACAGAGGACCCCCCTCAGCGAAGAATAATGCTTCTCTCTCTCTCTCTCTCTCTCTCTCTCTCTCTCTCTCTCTCTCTCTCTATGTTTCTCCAGTTTTACAGTAGTGGATAATATTATCATATATCTCGCTCACTGCAGCGAGACACGAGGCCTACTGCCTATGCGTTCTGCAAGATCAAGTGGGTTACCATGGCTACCACCCAGCAAGTATCCCATGGTGGAACAGTGGGTGTTTCAATGCATTCAGCTGCAAATCAAAAATGAAAAGGCTTTCTGCTCTCTTCTCCCTTAGTGAGATTGGGGTCGACTGACTGTTGTACCTGAATTTCCTATGTGGTTCTGATGGCTCAGTGTGCTAGTTAGAGCATGGTGCTTAGATAGCAACACCAGGGTTAGAGCATGGTGCTTAGATAGCAACACCAGGGTTAGAGCATGGTGCTTAGATAGCAACACCGGGGTTAGAGCATGGTGCTTAGATAGCAACACCAGGGTTAGAGCATGGTGCTTAGATAGCAACACCAGGGTTAGAGCATGGTGCTTGGATAGCAACACCAGGGTTAGAGCATGGTGCTTAGATAGCAACACCAGGGGTTAGAGCATGGTGCTTAGATAGCAACACCAGGGTTAGAGCATGGTGCTTAGATAGCAACACCAGGGTTAGAGCCTGGTGCTTAGATAGCAACACCAGGGTTAGAGCATGGAGCTTAGATAGCAACACCAGGGTTAGAGCATGGGGCTTAGATAGCAACACCAGGGTTAGAGCATGGTGCTTAGATAGCAACACCAGGGTTAGAGCATGGTGCTTAGATAGCAACACCAGGGTTAGAGCATGGAGCTTATATAGCAACACCAGGGTTCGAACATGGTGCTTAGATAGCAACACCAGGGTTAGAGCATGGTGCTTAGATAGCAACACCAGGGTTAGAGCATGGTGCTTAGATAGCTCAGCTGGTAGAGTACGGCGCTTGTAACGCCAGGGTAGTGGGTTCGATCCCCGGGACCACCCATACACAAAAAATGTATGCACGCATCACTGTAAGTCGCTTTGGATAAAAGCGTCTGCTAAATGGCATATTATTTTTTATTTTATAGCAACACCAGGGTTAGAGCATGGGGCTTAGATAGCAACACCAGGGTTAGAGCATGGGGCTTAGCTAGCAACACCAGGCTTAGAACATGGGGCTTAGCTAGCAACACCAGGGTTAGAGCATGGGGCTTATATAGCAACACCAGGGTTAGAGCATGGTGCTTAGATACAGTGAGGGAAAAAAGTATTTGATCCCCTTCTGATTTTGTACGTTTGCCCACTGACAAAGAAATTATCAGTCTATAATTTTAATGGTAGGTTTATTTGAAAAGTGAGAGACAGAATAACAACATAAAAATCCAGAAAAACGCATGTCAAAAATGTTATAAATTGATTTGCATTTTAATGAGGGAAATAAGTATTTGATCCCCTCTCAATCAGAAAGATTTCTGGCTCCCAGGTGTCTTTTATACAGGTAACAAACTGAGATTAGGAGCACACTCTTAAAGGGAGTACTCCTAATCTCAGTTTGTTACCTGTATAAAAGACACCTGTCCACAGAAGCAATCAATCAATCAGATTCCAAACTCTCCACCATGGCCAAGACCAAAGAGCTCTCCAAGGATGTCAGCGACAAGATTGTAGACCTACACAAGGCTGGAATGGGCTACAAGACCATCGCCAAGCAGCTTGGTGAGAAGGTGACAACAGTTGGTGCAATTATTCGCAAATGGAAGAAACACAAAATAACTGTCAATCTCCCTCGGCCTGGGGCTCCATGCATGATCTCACCTCGTGGAGTTGCAATGATCATGAGAATGGTGAGGAATCAGTCCAGAACTACACGGGAGGATCTTGTCAATGATCTCAAGGTAGCTGGGTCCATAGTCACCAAGAAAACAATTGGTAACACACTACGCCGTGAAGGACTGAAATCCTGCTGCACCCGCAAGGTCACCCTGCTCAAGAAAGCACATATACAGGCCCGTCTGAAGTTTGCCAATGAACATCTGAATGATTCAGAGGAGAACTGGGTGAAAGTGTTGTGGTCAGATGAGACCAAAATCGAGCTCTTCGGCATCAACTCAACTCGCCGTGTTTGGAGGAGGAGGAATGCTGCCTATGACCCCAAGAACACCATCCCCACCGTCAAACATGGAGGTGGAAACATTATGCTTTGGGGGTGTTTTTCTGCTAAGGGGACAGGACAACTTCACCGCATCAAAGGGCGGCAGGTAGCTTAGTGGTTAAGAGCGTTGTACCAGTAACCGAAAGGTCGCTGGTTCTAATCCCCAAGCCGACTAGGTGAAAAATCTGTCGATGTGCCCTTGAGCAAGGCACTTAACCCTAATTGCTCCTGTAAGTCGCTCTGGATAAGAGCGTCTGCTAAATGACCAATTTATTTTATTTTTATTTATTTACGATGGACGGCGCCATGTACCAGCAAATCTTGGGTGAGAACCTCCTTACCTCAGCCAGGGCATTGAAAATGGGTCGTGGATGGGTATTCCAGCATGACAATGACCCAAAACACACGGCCAAAGCAACAAAGGAGTGGCTCAAGAAGAAGCACATTAAGGTCCTGGAGTGGCCTAGCCAGTCTCCAGACCTTAATCCCATAGAAAATCTGTGGAGGGGAGCTGAAGGTTCGAGTTGCCAAATGTCAGGCTCGAAACCTTAATGACTTGGAGAAGATCTGCAAAGAGGAGTGGGACAAAATCCCTCTTGAGATGTGTGCAAACCTGGTGGCCAACTACAAGAAACGTCTGACCTCTGTGATTGCCAACAAGGGTTTTGCCACCAAGTACTAAGTCATGTTTTGCAGAGGGGTCAAATACTTATTTCCCTCATTAAAATGCAAATCAATTTATAACATTTTTGACATGCGTTTTTCTGGATTATTTTGTTGTTATTCTGTCTCTTACTGTTCAAATAAACCTACCATTAAAAGTATAGACTGATCATGTCTTTGTCAGTGGGCAAACGTACAAAATCAGCAGGGGATCAAATACTTTTTTTCCTCACTGTAGCAACACCAGGGTTAGAGCATGGTGCTAAGATAGCAACACCAGGATTAGAGCATGGGGCTTAGCTAGCAACACCAGGCTTAGAGCATGGGGCTTAGATAGCAACACCAGGGTTAGAGCATGGTGCTTAGATAGCAACACCAGGGTTAGAGCACAGTGCTTAGATAGCAACACCAGGGTTAGAGCATGGTGCTTAGATAGCAACACCAGGGTTAGAGCATGGTGCTTAGATAGCATCACCAGGGTTAGAGCATGGTGCTTAGCTAGCAACACCAGGGTTAGAGCATGGTGCTTAGCTAGCAACACCAGGGTTAGAGCATGGTGCTTAACTAGCAACACCAATGTTAGAGCATGGTGCTTAATTAGCAACACCAGGGTTAGAGCATGGTGCTTAACTAGCAACACCAGGGTTAGAGCATGAGGTCTAGCTAGCAACACCAGGGTTGTGGGTAGAGCATGGTGCTTAACTAGCAACACCAGGGTTGTGGGTTAGAGCATGGGGCTTAACTAGTAACACCAGGGTTGTGGGTTAGAGCATGGGGCTTAACTAGCAACACCAGTGTTGTGGGTTAGAGCATGGGGCTTAACTAGCAACACCAGGGTTGTGGGTTAGAGCATGGTGCTTAACTAGCAACACCAGGGTTGTGGGTTAGAGCATGGTGCTTAGCTAGCAACACCAGGGTTGTGGGTTAGAGCATGGGGCTTAACTAGCAACATCAGGGTTGTGGGTTAGAGCATGGGGCTTAACTAGCAACACCAGGGTTGTGGGTTAGAGCATGGTGCTTAACTAGCAACACCAGGGTTGTGGGTTAGAGCATGGTGCTTAGCTAGCAACACCAGGGTTGTGGGTTAGAGCATGGGGCTTAACTAGCAACATCAGGGTTGTGGGTTAGAGCATGGTGCTTAGCTAGCAACACCAGGGTTGTGGGTTCGCTTCCTGCATGGGCCACATATACTCAATATGTGTCACTATCCTTATTTGACAGTTCTGTAGGTCACTGAAGAAAAGTGTCTTCTAAGTGAACATATTTCCTTGTGCCATACAGAAAATACTAATCTCTGTTAGAGCAGGGACAGGAGAGAAGGTAGCATGTGTTTTATACAAGCCATAACCCAGAGAAGAGAAGTGACTCAGGGCCCTAGGGGGCCATGTTAACATAAGAGGTTGATCCTGGACTGAGATGGCATGCTTTAAAACAGAATGTACTGTCATAATTTACCTTATGTTCATGTCATCAATTTATGATTTGTGACATATGGACAACTCTAAATATGATTTGTGACATATTGACAACTGTAAATATGATTTGTGACATATGGGCGACTGTAAATATGATTTGTGACATATGGATGACTGTAAATATGATTTTTGACATATGGACGACTGTAAATATGATTTGTGACATATGGACGACTGTAAATATGATTTTGTCATGTACAATTAATTTTATTTAATCACCCTGTTGCAGGAAATGTTAAACTTGTAGCGTATTTGAGGTTTAAATGTAATTTCCATTTTTTATTTGACTTGATCCCTTACGAAAAATGTATCAACCCCTCAAAATGTCCATTAATTATAATCCACATAACAATTCACATTTCCTGCAAACTGGCTCAAATTAAGATCCTACATCTGTAATGGCCTTTGAACTTGTGATCCTTTTGTAACAATACAGTGTATTCGGAAGGTATTCAGAACCCTTGACACTTTTTTCACATTTTGTTACGTTACACCCTTATACTAAAATTGATGAAATTGTATTTTTTCCTTGTCAATATACACACAATACCCCATAATGACAAAGTAAAAACTGGTTTTTAGACATTTTTGCAAATGTATTAAAAATAAAGAACTGAATGCCATGCCTGGAGGAAACCTGGCACCATCCCTACGGTGAAGCATGGTGGTGGCAGCATCATGCTGTGGAAATGTTTTTGAGCTGCATTATAGTATTCAGACCCTTTACTCAGTACTTTGTTGAAGCACCTTTGGCAGCGATTACAGCCTCGAGTCTTCTTGGGTATGACGCTACAGGCTTGGTACACCTGTATTTGGGGAGTTTCTCCCATTCTTCTCTGCAGATCCTCTCAAGCTCTGTCAGGTTGGATGGGGAGCGTCGCTGCACAGCTATTTTGAGGTCTCGCCAGAGATGTTTGATCGGTTTCAAGTCCAGGCTCTGGCTGGGCCACTCAAGGACATTCAGAGACTTATCCCGAAGCCACGTTGCCTTGGCTGTGTGCTTAGGGTCGTTGTCCTGTTGGAAGGTGAACCTTCGCCCCAGTCTGAGGTCCTGAGCGCTCTGGAGCAGATTTTCATCAAAGTTCTCTCTGTACTTTGCTCCGTTCATCTTTCCCTCGATCCTGACTAGTCTCCCAGTCCCTGCCACTCAAACACATTCCCACAGCATGATGCTGCCACCACCATGCTTCACCGTAGGGATGGTGCCAGATTTCCTCCAGATGTGATGCTTGGCATTCAGGCCAAACAGATCAATCTTGGTTTCATCAGACCAGAGAATCTTGTTTCTCATGGTCTGAGAGTCCTTTAGGTGCCCTTTGGCAAACTCCAAGCGGGCTGTCATGTGCCTTTTACTGAGGAGTGGCTTCCGTCTGGCCACTCTACCATAAAGGCCTGATTGGTGGAGTGCTGCAGAGATGGTTGTCCTTCTGGAAAGTTCTCCCATCTCCACAGAGGAATTTTGGAGCTCTGTCAGAGTGACCATCGGGTTCTTGGTCACCTCCCTGACCAAGGCCCTTCTCCCCCGATTGCTCAGTTTGGCCAGGCGGCCAGCTCTAGGAAGAGTCTTGGTGGTTCCAAACTTCTCCCATTTAAGAATGATGGAGGCCACTGTGTTCTTGGGGACCTTCAATGCTGCAGAAATGTTTTGGCACCCTTCCCCAGATCTGTGCCTCGACATAATCCTCTCTTGGAGCTCTACGGACAATTATTTCGACCTCATGGCTTGTTTTTGCTGACATTCACTGTCAACTGTGGGACCTTATATAGACAGGTGTGTGCCTTTACACATTTTACATTTTAGTCATTTAGCAGACGCTCTTATCCATAGCGACTTATAGTTAGTGAGTGCATACAAATCATGTCCAATCAATTTTATTTACCACAGGTGGACTCCAATCAAGTTGTAGAAACATCTCAAGGATGATCAATGGAAACATGATGCACCTGAGCTCAATTTCTATTCGCATAGCAAAGGGTCTGAATACTTATGTAAATATGATTTTTCCGTTTTTTTATTTTTAATAAATGCGCAAACATTTCTAAAAACCTGTTGTTGCTTTGTCATTATGGGTTATTGTGTGTAGGTTGAGTAAAAAAAAAGTAATTTAATCAATTTTATAATAAGTCTAACGTAACAAAAGGGAAGGGGTCTGAATACTTTCCGAATGCACTGTAACTCAATATTACTTCGTCATTTATCTCTGATACAAGAAACCAGATTAACTATTTAATTTTCCAACTGGAAATTCTGCCAGCATATACAGTCGAAGCGTACTTTAACATAAAAACCTGCTACAGTGGCTTGCGAAAGTATTCACCCCCCTTGGCATTTTTCGTATTTTCTTGCCTTACAACCTGGGATTAAAATGGTTTTTTTGGGGGTTTATATCATTTGATTTACACAACATGCCTACCACTTTGAAGATGCAAAATATTTTTTATTGTGAAACAAACAAGAAATAAGACAAAAAAACAGAAAACTTGAGCTTGCATAACTACAGTCGTGGTCTTCACAAACTTTGCTGCTTCAGTGTTTTTAGATATTTTTGTCAGATGTTACTATGGTATACTGAAGTATAATTACGAGCATTCCATAAGGGTCAAAGGCTTTTCTTGACAATTACATTAAGTTTATGCAAAGGGTCAATATTTTCAGTGTTGACCCTTCTTTTTCAAGACCTCTGCAATCCGCCCTGGCATGCTGTCAATTAACTTCTGGGCCACATCCTGACTGATGGCAGCCCATTCTTGCATAATCAATGCTTGGAGTTTGTCAGAATTTGTGGGTTTTTGTTTGTCCACCCGCCTCTTGAGGATTGATCACAAGTTCGCAATGGGATAAAGGTCTGGGGAGTTTCCTGGCCGTGGACCCAAAATGTTGATGTTTTGTTCCCCGAGCCACTTAGTTATCACTTTTGCCTTATAGAAGGTGCTCCATCATGCTGGAAAAGGCATTGTTCGTCACCAAACTGTTCTTGGATGGTTGGGAGAAGTTGCTCTCGGAGGATGTGTTGGTACCATTCTTTATTCATGGCTGTGTTCTTAGGCAAAATTGTGAGTGAGCCCACTCCCTTGGCTGAGAAGCAACCCCACACATGAATGGTCTCAGGATGCTTTACTGTTGGCATGACACAGGACTGATGGTAGCGCTCACCTTGTCTTCTCCGGACAAGGTGTTTTCCGGATGCCCCAAACAATCGGAAAGGGGATTCATCAGAGAAAATGACTTTACCCCAGTCCTCAGCAGTCCATTCCCTGTATTTAGTGCCATCCATCAATTCTGACCAGTTTCCCAGTCCTTGCCGAAGAAAAACACCCCCACGGCATGATGCTGCCACCACCATGCTTCACTGTGGGGATGGTGTTCTCGGGGTGATGAGAGGTGTTGGGTTTGCGCCAGACATAGCGTTTTCCTTGATGGCCAAATAGCTCATTTCTAGTCTCATCTGACCAGAGTACCTTCTTCCCTATGTTTGGGGAGTCTCCCACATGCCTTTTGGCGAACACCAAAAGTGTTTGCTTATTTTTTCTTTAAGCATTGGCTTTTTTCTGGCCACTCTTCCGTAAAGCCCAGCTCTGTGGAGTGTACGGCTTAAAGTGGTCCTATGGACAGATACTCCAATCTCCGCTGTGGAGCTTTGCAGCTCCTTCAGAGTTATCTTTGGTCTCTTTGTTGCCTCTCTGATTAATACACTCCTTGCCTGGTCCGTGAGTTTTGGTGGGCGGCCCTCTCTTGGCAGGTTTGTTGTGGTGCCATATTCGTTCCATTTTTTAATAATTGATTTAATGGTGCTCCGTGGGATGTTCAAAGTTTCTGATATTTTTTTTTGAACCCAACCCTGATCTGTACTTTTCCACAACTTTGTCCCTGACCTGTTTGGAGAGCTCCTTGGTCTTCATGGTGCCATTTGCTTGGTGGTGCCGTTTGCATAGTGGTGTTGCAGACTCTGGGGCCTTTCAGAACAGGTGTAAATATACTGAGATCATGTGACAGATCATGTGACACTTAGCTTGCACACAGGTGGACTTTATTTAACTAATTATGTGACTTCTGAAGGTAATTGGTTGCACCAGATCTTATTTAGGGGCTTCATAGCAAAGGGGGTGAATACATTTGCACACAACACTTTTCCATTCTTTATTTTTTAGAATTTTTGGAAACAACGTATTTTTTTCATTTCACTTCACCAATTTGGTGTGTATGTCCATTACATTAATCCAAATAGAAATCCATTTAAATTACAGGTTGTAATGCAACAAAATAGGAAAAACGCCAAGGGGGATGAATACTTTTGCAAGGCACTGTATAACATAAAAACGAACATTCTACTTAACTGTTATGTTATGCCTGCTGCTGCCATGGCAATGTCAGATTGACAGACAGGCAGTAGGTGCAGGTGGGGGCAGGGTTAGAGGTCAAACTTGTGACTGATTGGCCAGTGGTCCTCAGTGGTGTAATGGTTTCTAACATGTTGGTGAGCAGGTGCTGAGTGCCAAGCTTCTCCATTATCTCCTCTAAGGTCATTACCAGGGCTATTACTCACTCACTCAGCATATAATAGAGACTAACGTTTCTTAGGCTGGTCTGAAATTGCACTAATGGTCTAATGCCACTGAGGATTTCACAAAAAGACATTAAGCTATTTTGAAAAGTGTGTCTCTCTCCGGTCTCTCTCTGTCTGTCTCTGTCTGCCTGTCTGTCTGCCTGTCTGTCTGTATGTCTGTCTGTCTGTCTGTCTGTCTGTGTCTCCTTACCTCCTCACCATCTCCCCCCCACCTCTTCTGCTTTTTAATCTTTGTTAGGAATCGGATTAGGTGCTATTTGGAATAGTGCAATCAGACTTCTGAGTGGCACCAGGTTTAGATGAAAAGCCTCGGGCGGTGGGGAGAGATGGTAGTGCTGGGGCTGGGGAGGAGGAGGGAGAGGCCAGTTAACTGATATTATTAGGGATGGAGAATTTGGCCCTGCTGCTATTGGGTTGAGACCATTTATTTTGGATTGAGAAAGTCCCTTAACACTTTTTGGATTTAAACATGTCAGATGGGGCAGGCGAGGGCTAAGTTGTCATTCAGGTTGTTTGTCCAAAATGGATTTACTCTGGTTAGACCTTAGAAATGGCTAAACTTGTGGAAATTGTTAGGCATTGAGGTACATTGATTATTTACTGAATTTAGGACCATGCTGATGTCAATCAAAGACGTATCCTAGGGTTGCAAAGGGAGGGTATATTACTGGAAACTTTCAAAGTTTACCAGTAAACTACCAGAATTTTGGTAATTTATATAAAATATATGACATAATGAAATAAGATGATTTTAAAATAAACATTATCCTTAATAAAACCATCAACAAGGTTGTAGTGAAAACCTACAGGAGGTTAGTTCTGCAGGAATGGGGTTGGAGTTAAAACCTACAGGAGGGTAGCTCTCCAGGAACAGGGTTGGAGTTAAAACCTACAGGACGGTAGCTGTCCAGGAACAGGGTTGGAGTTAAAACCTACAGGACGGTAGCTGTCCAGGAACAGGGTTGGAGTTAAAACCTACAGGACGGTAGCTGTCCAGGAACAGGGTTGGAGTTAAAACCTACAGGACGGTAGCTGTCCAGGAACAGGGTTGGAGTTAAAACCTTCAGGAGGGTAGCTCGCCAGGAACAGGGTTGGAGAGCCGGCTTGATTGTAACGGCAGAATAAACAATAAAAAGACCTAAAGGAGGTTGACAGTATTCAGACCCCTTGACTTTTTCGGAAAGTATTCAGACCCCTTGACTTTTTCCACATTTTGTTCCGTTACAGCCTTATTCTAAAATTGATTGAATTTTCCTCATCAATCTACACACAATACCCCATAATGACAAAGCAAAAATACGTTTTTAGAAAGTTTTGCTAATGTATAAAAAAAAAAACGGAAATATCACATTTACATAAGTATTCAGACTCAGTATTTTGTTGAAGCACCTTTGGCAGCGATTATAGCCTCGAGTCTTCTTGGGTATGACGCTACAAGCTTGGCACACCTGTATTTGGGGAGTTTCTCCCATTCTTCTTTGCAGATCCTCTCAAGCTCTGTCAGGTTGGATGGGGAGCAGCGCTGCACAGCTATTTTCAGGTCTCTCCAGAGATGTTAGATCGGGTTCAAGTCCTGGTGAACCGTCGCTCCAGTCTGAGGTCCTGAGCGCTCTGGAGCAGGTTTTCATCAAGGATCTCTCTGTACTTTGCTCCGTTCATCTTCCCTCGATCCTGACTAGTCTCCCAGTCCCTGCCGCTCAAAAACCTTCCCACAGCATGATGCTGCCACCACCATGCTTCACCGTAGGGATGGTGCCAGGTTTCCTCCAGACGTGACGCATGGCATTCAGGCCAAACAGTTCAATCTTGGTTTCATCAGGCCAGAGAATCTCGTTTCTCATGGTCTGAGAGTCCTTTAGGTGCCTGGCTTTTGGCAAACTCCAAGCAGGCTGTCATATGCCTTTTACTGAGAAGTGGCTTCCGTCTGGCCACTCTACCATAAAGGCCTAAATGGAGGATTGCTGCAGAGATGGTTATCTTTCTGGAAGGTTCTCCCATCTCCACAGAGGAACTCTGGAGCTCTGTCAGAGTGACCATCAGGTTCTTCGTCACCTCCCTGACCAAGGCCCTTCTCCCCGATTGCTCAGTTTGGCCGGGCGGCCAGCTCTAGGAAGAGTCTTGGTGGTTCCAAACTTCTTCCATTTAAGAATGATGGAGGCCACTGTGTTCTTGGGGATCTTCAATGCTGCAGACATTTTTTGGTACTCTTCCCCAGATCTGGGCCTCGACACAATCCTGTCTCAGAGCTCTACGGACAATTCCTTTGACCTCATGGCTTGGTTTTTGCTCTGACATGCACTGTCAAAAGTGGGACCTTATGTAGACTGGTATGTGCCTTTCCAAATCATGTCCAATCAATTGAATTTACCACAGGTGGACTCCAATCAAGTTGTAGAAACATCAAGGATGATCAATGGAAACAGGATGCACCTGAGCTCAATTTCGAGTCGCATTGCAAAGGGTTGGAATACTTTATTTTTAATAAATTTGCAAAAGAAATCTAAAAACCTGTTTTCGCTTTGTCATTATGGGGTATTGTGTGTAGATTGAGGGAAACATTTTTTTAAAATCAATTTTAGAATAAGGCTGTAACGTAACAAAATGTGGAAAAAGGGAAGGGGTCTGAATATTTTCCGAATGCACTGTATATGACAGACAGTAAATATATAAAGTTCACATCTATTATAACTATCATGAAACAGTTTGACTTGTTCTATAGGCAAGAGGTACCAAGAAAAAGATAACTTGTTGTTATGTTATCTATCTGTTGCTGCCTCAGATAAGATAGACAACATAACAACAAGCTATCTGTTGCTGCCTCAGAGAAGATAGACAGCATAACAACAAGCTATCTGTTGCTGCCTCAGATAAGATAGACAGCATAACAACAAGCTATCTGTTGCTGCCTCAGATAAGATAGACAACATAACAACAAGCTATCTGTTGCTGCCTCAGAGAAGATAGACAACATAACAACAAGCTATCTTCTCTGAGGCAGCAACAGATAGACAACATAACAACAAGCTATCTTCTCTGAGGCAGCAACCGATAGACAGCATAACAACAAGCTATCTTCTCTGAGGCAGCAACAGATAGACAACATAACAACAAGCTATCTTCTCTGAGGCAGCAACCGATAGACAGCATAACAACAAGCTATCTGTTGCTGCCTCAGATAAGATAGACAGCATAACAACAAGCTATCTGTTGCTGCCTCAGATAAGATAGACAGCATAACAACAAGCTATCTGTTGCTGCCTCAGATAAGATAGACAGCATAACAACAAGCTATCTGTTGCTGCCTCAGATAAGATAGCTTGTTATGTTATCTACAGGTAACTGCCAAAATAAAGGAAACACTTGAGTAAATGAGGGATACAAAGTGTATTGAAAGCAGGTGCTTCCACACAGGTGCGGTTCCTGAGTTAATTAAGCAATTATGCAATTAACATCCCATCATGCTTAGGGTCATGTGTAAAAATGCTGGGCAGGCTGTTATTTTGGCCAATATTGTAGCTATCATGGCTATGCCCCCATAGGATGACAATGCCCCCGTCACTGAATGGTTTGATGAGCATGACAATGATGTAAACCATATGCCATGGCCGTCTCAGTCAACGCATCTCAACACTTATGGGTGATTCTGGAGTGGCGCCTGAGACAGCAATTTCCACCACTATCAACAAAACACCAAATGATAGAAGTTCTCGTTTAATAATGGTGTCACATCCCTCCAATAGAGTTCCAGACACTTCTACAATCTATGCCAAGGTGCATTGAAGCTATTCTGGCTCATGGTGAGCCAACGCCCTATTAAGACACTTATTGTTGGTGTTTCCTTTATTTTGGCAGTTACCGGTATATCATAACTTTGTAAGAAAAGTGCTCTTTCAGAAGAGCAAGCAGCATGAGAAAACAAGGAGGAAAAGACAACAGGAGAAAACAAGGAGGAAAAGAACACAGGAGAAAACAAGGAGGAAAAGAAAACAGGAGAAAACAATGAGGAAAAGACAACAGGAGAAAACAAGGAGTCAAAGAAAACAGGAGAAAACAAGGAGTCAAAGAAAACAGGAGAAAACAAGGACGAAAAGAAAACAGGAGAAAACAAGGAGCCAAAGAAAACAGGAGAAAACAAGGAGGAAAAGAAAACAGGAGAAAACAAGGAGGAAAAGACAACAGGAGAAAACAAGGAGGAAAAGACAACAGGAGAAAACAAGGAGGAAAAGACAACAGGAGAAAACAAGGAGGAAAAGACAACAGGAGAAAACAATGAGAAAAAGAACACAGGAGAATACAAGGAGTCAAAGAAAACAAGGAGGAAAAGAAAACAGGAGAAAGCAAGGAGGAAAAGAAAACAGGAGAAAACAAGGAGACAAAGAAAACAGGAGAATACAAGGAGACAAAGAAAACAGGTGAAAACAAGGAGGAAAAGAACACAGGAGAAAACAAGGAGGAAAAGAACACAGGAGAAAACAAGGAGACAAAGAAAACAGGAGAAAACAAGGAGACAAAGAAAACAGGAGAAAACAAGGAGGAAAAGAAAACAGGAGAAAACAAGGAGATACAGAAAACAGGAGAAAACAAGGAGATACAGAAAACAGGAGAAAACAAGGAGTCAAAGAAAACAAGGAAGAAAAGAAAACAGGAGAAAGCAAGGAGGAAAAGAAAACAGGAGAAAACAAGGAAAAGAAAACAGGAGAAAACAAGGAGGAAAAGACAACAGGAGAAAACAAGGAGGAAAAGAACACAGGAGAAAACAAGGAGTCACAGAAAACAGGAGAAAACAAGGAGAAAAGAAAACAGGAGAATACAAGGAGACAAAGAAAACAGGAGAATACAAGGAGACAAAGAAAACAGGTGAAAACAAGGAGGAAAAGAAAACAGGAGAAAACAAGGAGGAAAAGAAAACAGGAGAAAACAAGGAGGAAAAGAAAACAGGAGAAAACAAGGAGACACAGAAAACAGGAGAAAACAAGGAGACACAGAAAACAAGGAGAAAAGAAAACAGGAGAAAATAAGGAGACAAAGAAAACAGGAGAAAACAATGAGACAAAGAAAACAGGAGTAACAAGGAGACAAATAAAACAGGAGAAAACAAGGAGGAAAAGAAAACAGGAGAAAACAAGGAGACAAGGAAAACAGGAGAAAACAAGGAGGAAAAGAAAACAGGATAAAACAATGCTGCATTGACTGTGCTTTGCTTGAGGAGCCTGATGCCTGTTGTTTTTGCAGTAACATGTTTTTTTATATATATATCTGTTGCTGCCTCAAAGAAGTCGGGTGGGCCTGGCCAATCTACAGCGCGTTATGAGCATCCCTCCTTCCCTGCATCACTCTTCCCAACAAATCAATTATAATTGTGTCAGTATCAAGAGGATTGTCTTTTGAATTGTATGACAATAGAATGTGTCAGTCAAGACTCCCTTCTCTTTGTTCTTAGAGAAAGGAGGCCATCGTGTCATCTTGCCTATATGCCTCTATCCTGTCAAAACAGAGTACTGTTATTCCCAGGCTTGTCTGTTTGCTTATGAATACAGATTGATACATCCGGAGACCTTAACAATGGAGTAATTAAATGATGATTAGGAGGAGTCATGTGTTTTGCTTGACGTCTACATTGCTACAGGAATTTAAAAAATGCATTTTAAAGATTAACTTTGAGCTTTTGACTGTTGGCTCTTGCAAACAATGACAACCCACTCCCTACTAATTAAGTCACTTACATAACTGTTGATAATGACAGTTACTCATATATTCAGTGGCCCATGTGGGAATCAAACCTATAACCCTGATATTTCCAGCACCATGCTCTTAAGATACTAAGGGCCAGAATATAATGTTTTTCTTTCAAGTTCAAGTTTTTATTACACTCATATAGCGGTCAATACAAACTGAAATCCATGAGCGTACAACATATCAGAAAAAACTATTTTAAAAGAGTTCAGTCAGGATGGGAGCTGAAGGATGGATTGTTTCTCTGGAAGTTGAAGCAGTTCAGATGGTATCAAGAGCAGAAGAAGCGTTGATGGTCTCGGAGGAAGCCAGTCAGTCGGCGTCAGAGAGACGGTGAGGTCCGCAGCCTTAGCAACCGACCTCGCACGTTCTCCGTCCTCCGGCTTTGCAGAAGATTAGCTAGAAAGCCACTCCTCTCCACTAACACCGTGTAGCACCCACTTGGGTGATGCTACTCAAAAGCAGCCACTAAGGCGCTGGAAGCGCAGCACACAATGTTCAAGGTCAGAATAGCTTATCACACTTCAGTTGCCGCTTCTATGAGCCATTGCAGTCCTCTCTCTTCGCTCCCCCTCAAGCCGTTGTCATGGAAATCCAAACAAACAGTCCTGTAGAAAGCCTGCTCGCTAGCTAGTTTAACTAGCTAACTGATGTCGATAGCCTGCTCGCTAGCTAGTTTAACTAGCTAACTGATGTAGATAGCCTGCTCGCTAGCTAGTTTAACCAGCTAACTGATTTGGATCATCAAAATGACCGGATTATCGTCAAAATGTAAATTCATTAAAAAAACAATGTCAATGGAAACAATTCCATTAAAAAACAACAACACTTAAAACACCTAATGATTACAAATATTTATAAAATTAACAGGAGTGATCAGGCTCTGGCTGCCATTACAAAATGTTTTATTTAAAAAACTCTACACTGACCCATGCCATTGGTTCCTTCATAGACATAGAATTACTAGAACAGGAAAAAACCCTCAGACGATAGCAATTAGACAATACACTCATGGGTGCACTCAATATGGTCGCCGGTCCACCCATCACAGATATTGACTTGACTGGGAATGTCCGTTCTAGTAATTCTATTTCTTTGGTGTCATTGTCTAGAGATCACTAGGAGAGGTCATCCAGAGAGCATAGTCAATTCTCAGAGCCTCCATAAGAGAAGAACACTAATCTGGACAATACAGTGGACACACTGGCAGCATCCCAAATGGAACCCTATTGCCTATTTAATGCATTACTTTTGACCAGAGTCCATAGGGCCCTGGTCAAAAGTAGTGCATTAAATAGGGAATAGGAGTGCCATTTGGGACTCAGAAAACTGTTCACACATCAACAGGATTTAGCTAGACTTATCAATGGCCGACATGAAAACATCAGATCTGCCTTTATAAAGATGCTTCTCTGTTAGATCTACTCATGTGTCTTTGTGAGCCTGTAGACTACAGCAGTGTGAATCCCTCAGACCACAGCTAGGCTTCTATCTGTCTGTGGTCTTCATCCTGCTAAGCTTTCCTTTCTCCCATCAGAGCCCAGAGCTTTATCCCCAAATGGCAGTTGGACAAGCAACAATCTCCATTTATTAAGTCAAGTGGTCTTTCCTGCTCAGTTCCCTGAACAGAATGTCATTCCCTCAGATAGTAAATTGAGAGCAACCTGTCGGGCTGTATCACCGCCTGGTACGGCAACTGCACCGCCCGCAATCGCAGGGGCTCTCCAGAGGGTGGTGCGGTCTGCCGAACGCATTACTGGGGGCAAACTACCCGCCCTCCAAGACACCTACAGCACCCGATGTCACAGGAAGGCCAAAAAGATCATCAAGGAGATCAACCACCCGAGCCACTGCCTGTTCACCCCGCTATCATCTAGAAGGCGGAGACAGTACAGGTGCATCAAAGCTGGGACCGGAGACTGGGACCGATGTTTTTCATCGGCAGGGACTGGAAAACTGGTCAGAATTTAAGGAATGATTGATGGCGCTAAATACAGGGAAATTCTTGAGAGAAACCTGTTTCAGTCTTCCAGAGATTTGAGACTGGGACGGAGGTTCACCTTCCAGCAGGACAATGACCCTAAGCATACTGCTAAAGCAACACTCAAGTGGTTTAAGGGGAAACATTTAAATGTCTTGGAGTGGCCTAGTCAAACCTCAGACCTTAATCCAATAGAGAATCTGTGGTATGACTTAAAGATTGCTGTACACCAGCAGAACCCAACCAACTTGAAGGAGCTGGAGCCGTTTTGCCTTGAAGAATGGGCAAAAATCCCTGTGGCTAGATGTGCCAAGCTTATACAGACATACCCCAAGAGACTTCCAGCTGTGATTGCTGCAAAAGGTGGTTCTACAAAGTATTGACTTTTGGGGGGTGAATAGTTATGCACGCTCAAATGTTCTGTTTCACAAGAAAAAAATATGTTGCGTCTTCAAAGTGGTAGGCATGTTGTGTAAATCAAATGATATAAACCCCCCCAAAAATCCACTTTCATTCCAGGTTGTATGGCAACAAAATAGGAAAAATGCCAAGGGGGGTGAATATTTTCGCAAGCCACTGTATTGAGGCTAGTGGAGGGCCAGGTGAGTATCAGGGAGTCAGTTAAAGGTCTGTAACATATTGAGGCTAGTGGAGGGCCAGGTGAGGATCAGGGAGTCAGTTAAAGGTCTGTAACATAATGAGGCTAGTGGAGGGACAGGTGAGGATCAGGGAGTCAGTTAAAGGTCTGTAACATATTGAGGCTATAAAGATGAGAAGTGGAGAGACAGGTGAGGATGAGGGAGTAATATCTTTCACATGTAATTACGGCCAAGCACCTCAAACCCCCTCGCTCTTAGGCTAGACCCAGGTTCAAATACTATTTGAAATCTTGTCAAATACCAAATCTGTGCTTGATTGATCTTGCCTCTTGCAACGGAACCATTAGAAATGTCTCAAAACTGCTAATCTGGAACTCCAGGCAGGCTAAAGCAATTGCTCAAAGTAATTGACAGATTTCAAATAGTATTTGAACCCAGGTCTGTTCTCACACCCAGAATTCAATTTCACTGCTAACCTATTAGGATTATGGTAACTAAAACTCCCATATGTAATAGGATAGTCTGATTTATTTGATCTATTCATCGATTTGAATCAGTGTTTTTAAATCCCCCTTAGATTTAATTGATTTATGTTATATTGCTAGAGTCCAGTGTCAATTGATGTCCTATGGATGTGATAGGAAAAACACACGTTTGTGCATCATTATAATTCTCATCAGACTTAATGCCTAGGTTGTTTTCTTTTACTAAACGGCAATGTATAGCCTAGTGCAGTGTATAGACTAGTGCAGTGTATAGCCTAGTGCAGTGTATAGCCTAGTGCAGTTTATAGCCTAGTGCAGTGTATAGACTAGTGCAGTGTATAGACTAGTGCAGTGTATAGACTAGTGCAGTGTATAGACTAGTGCAGTGTATAGACTAGTGCAGTGTATAGACTAGTGCAGTGTATAGCCTAGTGCAGTGTATAGCCTAGTGCAGTGTATAGACTAGTGCAGTGTATAGCCTAGTGCAGTGTATAGCTTAGTGCAGTGTATAGACTAGTGCAGTGTATAGCCTAGTGCAGTGTATAGCCTAGTGCAGTGTATAGACTAGTGCAGTGTATAGACTAGTGCAGTGTATAGACTAGTGCAGTGTATAGCCTAGTGCAGTGTATAGCCTAGTGCAGTGTATAGACTAGTGCAGTGTATAGCCTAGTGCAGTGTATAGCTTAGTGCAGTGTATAGCCTAGTGCAGTGTATAGACTAGTGCAGTGTATAGACTAGTGCAGTGTATAGCCTAGTGCAGTGTATAGCTTAGTGCAGTGTATAGCCTAGTGCAGTGTATAGACTAGTGCAGTGTATAGACTAGTGCAGTGTATAGACTAGTGCAGTGTATAGACTAGTGCAGTGTATAGACTAGTGCAGTGTATAGCCTAGTGCAGTGTATAGCCTAGTGCAGTGTATAGACTAGTGCAGTGTATAGCCTAGTGCAGTGTATAGCTTAGTGCAGTGTATAGCCTAGTGCAGTGTATAGACTAGTGCAGTGTATAGCCTAGTGCAGTGTATAGCTTAGTGCAGTGTATAGCCTAGTGCAGTGTATAGACTAGTGCAGTGTATAGACTAGTGCAGTGTATAGACTAGTGCAGTGTATAGCCTAGTGCAGTGTATAGACTAGTGCAGTGTATAGCCTAGTGCAGTGTATAGACTAGTGCAGTGTATAGCTTAGAGCAGTGTATAGACTAGTGCAGTGTATAGACTAGTGCAGTGTATAGCTTAGAGCAGTGTATAGACTAGTGCAGTGTATAGCCTAGTGTAATGTATAGCACTGTCTTCTTCTTCACACATTCAGTAGGGTAGTAAATTACATGTGATATGCATTTATGACAGTTATTAGTACCTGTATCAAAGCCTTAGATTCTAGAACCCCATTTATAAAAGTTCATAGTACCTGTATAAAAGCCTTAGATTCTAGAACCTCATTTATGACAGTTCATAGTACCTGTATAAAAGCATTAGATTCTAGAACCTCATTTTTGACAGTTCATTGTACCTGTATAAAAGCATTAGATTCGAGAACCTCATTTATGACAGTTCATTGTACCTGTATAAAAGCCTTAGATTCGAGAACCTCATTTATGACAGTTCATTGTACCTGTATAAAAGCCTTAGATTCTAGAACCTCATTTATGACAGTTCATAGTACCTGTATAAAAGCCTTAGATTCTAGAACCTCATTTATAACAGTTCATTGTACCTGTATAAAAGCCTTGATTCGAGAACCTCATTTATGACAGTTCGTAGTACCCGTATAAAAGCCTTAGATTCGAGAACCTCATTTATGACAGTTCATTGTACCTGTATAAAAGCCTTAGATTCGAGAACCTCATTTATGACAGTTCATAGTACCTGTATAAAAGCCTTAGATTCTAGAACCTCATTTATAACAGTTCATTGTACCTGTATAAAAGCCTTAGATTCGAGAATCTCATTTATGACAGTTCATTGTACCTGTATAAAATACTTAGATTCGAGAACCTCATTTATGACAGTTCATTGTACCTGTATAAAAACCTTAGATTCTAGAACCTCATTTATGACAGTTCATAGTACCTGTATAAAAGCATTAGATTCTAGAACCTCATTTATGACAGTTCATAGTACCTGTATAAAAGCCTTAGATTCTAGAACCTCATTTATAACAGTTCATAGTACCTGTATAAAAGCCTTAGATTCTAGAACCTCATTTATAACAGTTCATAGTACCTGTATAAAAGCCTTAGATTCTAGAACCTCATTTATGACAGTTCATTGTACCTGTATAAAAGCCTTAGATTCTGGAACCTCATTTATGACAGTTCATAGTACCTGTATAAAAGCCTTAGATTCTAGAACCTCATTTATAACAGTTCATAGTACCTGTATAAAAGCAGGGGGGGGGACCTGATCCTACAACATCACTCCTACTCTGAGAAGCTTTGTGAATACAGGCCCTAATGTGTTCTTCAAAAGCCTTCCCCTGAAGTATTTTCTATGGAGCAGAAGAGGATGTGCTCATTGAAGCAGTCTGTCTCCCAATCCAGACTGGAGGGTTACTCTCTTCTGGTCTGGCTCAGTTGATTGAGTTCAGCTGCACTTGCTCCCCAAATCCCGCCCTGACACACACAAACACCCTGGCATGCAGTGTAATGCTTTATAATTACCTCACACAGTATTAAAACCGAGTAGAGGATTAAATAATAATTCAATTAACACACCGTCTGGTTGTGAGTCCATGGAGATGGGATGTGCAGACTGACTGACTCTGACATTTCTCTAGCAGAGTTCTGGTGAGGTAGACTGGGGAGGATACTTCATGGAATACATCTCACCATTCACACACTAATTACTCTTGGAGTGGAGCGGTTTTCATCAGACCTGGGTTAAAATACTATTTGAAATCATTCCAGATACTTTATCTGGGCTTGATTGAGCTTGCCTGGCGCAATGGAACCAATAGAATAGTTGCAAATATACAAATCCCACCCATCTGGCATTCCAGGCCGGCTAAAGCAAACGCTACTATTATTTGAAAGATTTCTAATAGTATTTGAGGTGATCCCAGGTCTGCTGGGGAGTGTACTTCAAGGAATAGATTTCACCCTTTGAACACATATCAGTCTAAGAATTGAGAAGTTCTAATTATTCATTACAACTGACTGGTGAGAAAGGCTCACATACACACACACACCCGCTCTCTCTCTCTTCCTTATTTGACTTGAACAGACCAGACATGTTGCACTTTCTTTCAATTATTTAATTAAACATCACTTTCCTTCCTTCCTGGCCCTTTTTATTTATAACATCACATTTGGTATGACCATTGGAGATTTCTCAGAAAGCTTCACTCACGCACAATTTTCACAAACATTTTCAGGGTCCAGATTAGTAGAGCACTTCCGTGGTCAATTTTGTTGTTGTTGTTGAACCTTTCTGTTGCTATAAAAGCAGAGAGAGAGAAAGAGAGAGAGTGTGTGTGAGAGTTCAGGAGACTGGAGAGAGGCTCTCTTTGTTGTCTTCACATACTTTCAGAAACGGAAGGAGAGTAGAGTACTGAAAGATGTCCAGGACCAGAGTACTGTAAGATGTCCAGGACTAGAGTACTTTTTGATGGAGGAGAGAATAATTCAAATAGGAAGAAATAAAATGGAAAAAAACATGAATGCCTGAAATAGTGTCCTTGTTAGTACTGTGGGAAAGACTGTGGTCCAATGTAGATGTACTTGGCTGTGTGTGTTTATGTGTTTGAATGAAAGCTACCATACGTAATGCATCATGTAAGAGAAGCCAGCCAGCGCTCACTCTCCCCCTCTCTCACCTCCCCTCACACACACACACACACACACACACTCCCCTCACCTCTGCGTCTTTACTGAAGGTTGAATTACCTGATGCTCACAAGTGGCCCGTGTTCCTCCTCTAGTCTAGGAATGGTAACAGTGCTCTCTACACACACACACAGTAGAGGTGTATTTCAAGGGGAAGTGGGTCAGGGGTGTTACACAGTCATTTGTTTAGGCAGACCGCTGTAGAGAGCCATCTGTGGAGGCGGAGACTCTGAGCCCTGTAATTCAGCAGGGCAGCTGGGGAGCTGCAGATGGCCGAAATGGTGGTGGAGGAATAACCAGGGGAAGAGGTGGTTGTGGAGAAAGAGAGGAGTAAGAGGGGGAAGAGGAGGGGGGATATATGAAAGAGGGAGGAGAGAGGGAAGGTGGTGCAGGACACAGAGGGGGAAGGTGGTGCAGGACAAAGAGAGGGAAGGTGGTGCAGGACACAGAGGGGGGAAGGTGGTGCAGGACACAGAGGGGGGAAGGTGGTGCAGGACACAGAGGGGGGAAGGTGGTGCAGGACACAGAGGGGGGAAGGTGGTGCAGGACACAGAGGGGGGAAGGTGGTGCAGGACACAGAGGGGAAGGTGGTGCAGGACACAGAGGGGAAAGTGGTGCAGGACACAGAGGGGGAAGGTGGTGCAGGACACAGAGGGGGAAGGTGGTGCAGGACACAGAGGGGGAAGGTGGTGCAGGACACAGAGAGGGGGAAGGTGGTGCAGGACACAGAGGGGGAAGGTGGTGCAGGTCAGAGAGGGGGAAGGTGGTGCAGGACACAGAGGGGGAAGGTGGTGCAGGACACAGAGGGGGAAGGTGGTGCAGGACACAGAGGGGGGAAGGTGGTGCAGGACACAGAGGGGGAAGGTGGTGCAGGACACAGAGGGGGAAGGAGAAGGGAGAGACAGGGTGGCCGGGGTGCGTTCCTATCGTCTAAGTTAGTCCCTCAGTGTATACTGACATTAGAAATGCCTGTATTGGGCCTCCTGAGTGGCGCAGCGGTCTAAGGCACAGCAACGCAGTGCTAGAGGCGTCACTACAGACCCGGGATCCATCTCAGGCTGTGCCGCAGCCGGCCGCGACCGGGAGACCCATGAAGCGGAGCACAATTGGCCCAGCGTCGTCCGGGTTAGGGGAGGGTTTGGCCGGCCGGGATGTCCTTGTCCCATTGCGCTCTAGCGACTCCTTGTGGCGGATAGTTGTACGGTGTTTCCTCCGACACATTGGTGCAGCTGGCTTCCGGGTTAAGCAAGAAGCAGTGCGGCTTGGCAGGGTCGTGTTTCGGATGGCTCTCAACAGCTTTTGATTGTCGATAGCTAGGCCTAGTACCTGGTTCTGACTGTCTGTCTGGTGGCCAACCTGCCTATACTGATAGATAGACCGAGTGCACGGTTCTGACTGTCTGTCTGGTGGCCAACCTGCCTATACTGATAGATAGGCCTAGTACATGGTTCTGACTGTCTGTCTGGTGGCTGACCTGCCTATACTGATAGATAGGCCTAGTACATGGTTCTGACTGTCTACCTGGTGGCCAACCTGCCTATACTGATAGATAGGCCTAGTACATGGTTCTGACTGTCTGTCTGGTGGCTGACCTGCCTATACTGATAGATAGGCCTAGTACATGGTTCTGACTGTCTGTCTGGTGGCTGACCTGCCTATACTGATAGATAGGCCTAGTACATGGTTCTGACTGTCTACCTGGTGGCCAACCTGCCTATACTGATAGATAGGCCTAGTACATGGTTCTGACTGTCTGTCTGGTGGCTGACCTGCCTATACTGATAGATAGGCCTAGTACATGGTTCTGACTGTCTGTCTGGTGGCTGACCTGCCTATACTGATAGATAGGCCTAGTACATGGTTCTGACTGTCTGTCTGGTGGCCAACCTGCCTATACTGATAGATAGGCCTAGTACATGGTTCTGACTGTCTGTCTGGTGGCCAACCTGCCTATACTGATAGATAGGCCTAGTACATGGTTCTGACTGTCTGTCTGGTGGATGACCTGCCTATACTGATAGATAGGCCTAGTACATGGTTCTGACTGTCTGTCTGGTGGCCAACCTGCCTATACTGATAGATAGGCCTAGTACATGGTTCTGACTGTCTGCCTGGTGGCCAACCTGCCTATACTGATAGATAGGCCTAGTACATGGTTCTGACTGTCTGTCTGGTGGCTGACCTGCCTATACTGATAGATAGGCCTAGTACATGGTTCTGACTGTCTGTCTGGTGGATGACCTGCCTATACTGATAGATAGGCCTAGTACATGGTTCTGACTGTCTGTCTGGTGGCTGACCTGCCTATACTGATAGATAGGCCTAGTACATGGTTCTGACTGTCTGTCTGGTGGCTGACCTGCCTATACTGATAGATAGGCCTAGTACATGGTTCTGACTGTCTGTCTGGTGGCTGACCTGCCTATACTGATAGATAGGCCTAGTACATGGTTCTGACTGTCTACCTGGTGGCCAACCTGCCTATACTGATAGATAGGCCTAGTACATGGTTCTGACTGTCTGTCTGGTGGCTGACCTGCCTATACTGTGCCCCTCCCTTCTCCCTCGCTAGCTCGTTATGAAAGATGTGAGTGTTTGGGTTCTCGGAAGTACGGCAACTAATCAGTCTCCTCCGTTCAAAAAATACTGTATCTTAGGAGTAGATTCCTAGCGGAATCGAATCTTGACTCTCAGAAATGGGAGTCGACGTGCAAGGTGTCGAGGAATCAATGATTTGGGAGTCTACTTGATTAATAGGTCGTTAACAGTTGGAAAAATGGCAGAAAAGGGTTGTAGTTTAAACGTTAAGAAATGTTTTCCATTTGTCATATCCCTAATTAGAAACAATAATAGGGGACGTTTTGGTTGAAACCATAACCCGATGGAGTCAGCCCAGTGTCTGTCAGACTGTCAGTACCCAGCCACTACCAGGACTCCATGCCTGGTCTGAGATCATTGAGATAGGAGCAGCTCAGCATGCCTGGGCCCTTATTCACAAAGTGTCTGAGAGGAGGAGTGCTGATCTGGGATCAGTTTAGTCTTTAAATCATAATGAATAAAGAGGGGGACCTGATCCTAGATCAGTGTGAAGCAGCAGTATGACGTAACAGTGTGACAGCTCAGCAGGGCCAGGTCACAATACCCCAGATGGCTCCATAACTTAGCCAGCCAACACAACACGTCTCCTATCTCTACCATAGCCAGACAACACAACACGTCTCCTATCTCTACCATAGCCAGACAACACAACACGTATCCTATCTCTCTACCATAGCCAGACAACACAACACGTCTCCTATCTCTACCATAGCCAGACAACACAACACGTATCCTATCTCTCTACCATAGCCAGACAACACAACACATCTCCTATCTCTACCATAGCCAGCCAACACAACACATATCCTATCTCTCTACCATAGCCAGACAACACAACACGTCTCCTATCTCTACCATAGCCAGACAACACAACACATCTCCTATCTCTACCATAGCCAGACAACACAACACGTATCCTATCTCTCTACCATAGCCAGCCAACACAACACGTCTCCTATCTCTACCATAGCCAGACAACACAACACATCTCCTATCTCTACCATAGCCAGACAACACAACACGTATCCTATCTCTACCATAGCCAGACAACACAACACGTATCCTATCTCTACCATAGCCAGACAACACAACACGTATCCTATCTCTCTACCATAGCCAGCCAACACAACACGTGTCCTATCTCTCTACCATAGCCAGACAACACAACACATCTCCTATCTCTACCATAGCCAGCCAACACAACACATCTCCTATCTCTACCATAGCCAGACAACACAACACATCTCCTATCTCTACCATAGCCAGACAACACAACACGTATCCTATCTCTACCATAGCCAGACAACACAACACGTATCCTATCTCTACCATAGCCAGACAACACAACACGTATCCTATCTCTCTACCATAGCCAGCCAACACAACACGTGTCCTATCTCTCTACCATAGCCAGACAACACAACACATCTCCTATCTCTACCATAGCCAGACAACACAACACATCTCCTATCTCTACCATAGCCAGACAACACAACACATCTCCTATCTCTACCATAGCCAGACAACACAACACATCTCCTATCTCTCTACCATAGCCAGACAACACAACACGTCTCCTATCTCTACCATAGCCAGACAACACAACACGTCTCCTATCTCTACCATAGCCAGACAACACAACACATCTCCTATCTCTACCATAGCCAGCCAACACAACACATCTCCTATCTCTACCATAGCCAGACAACACAACACATCTCATATCTCTCTACCATAGCCAGCCAACACAACACATCTCCTATCTCTACCATAGCCAGACAACACAACACATCTCATATCTCTACCATAGCCAGACAACACAACACATCTCATATCTCTACCATAGCCAGCCAACACAACACATCTCCTATCTCTACCATAGCCAGCCAACACAACACATCTCCTATCTCTACCAAGCCAGACAACACAACACATCTCCTATCTCTACCATAGCCAGACAACACAACACGTCTCCTATCTCTCTACCATAGCCAGACAACACAACACGTCTCCTATCTCTACCATAGCCAGACAACACAACACATCTCCTATCTCTACCATAGCCAGACAACACAACACGTCTCTATCTCTACCATAGCCAGACAATACAACATGTCTCCCTATCTCTACCATAGCCAGACAACACAACACATCTCCTTTCTCTCTACCATAGCCAGACAACACAACACATATCCTATCTCTCTACCATAGCCAGACAACACAACACGTCTCCTATCTCTCTACCATAGCCAGACAACACAACACATCTCCTATCTCTACCATAGCCAGACAACACAACACGTCTCCTATCTCTACCATAGCCAGACAACACAACACATCTCCTATCTCTCTACCATAGCCAGACAACACAACACATCTCCTATCTCTACCATAGCCAGCCAACACAACACATCTCCTATCTCTACCATAGCCAGACAACACAACACGTCTCCTATCTCTCTACCATAGCCAGACAACACAACACGTCTCCTATCTCTACCATAGCCAGACAACACAACACGTCTCCTATCTCTACCATAGCCAGACAACACAACACATCTCCTATCTCTCTACCATAGCCAGACAACACAACACATCTCCTATCTCTCTACCATAGCCAGCCAACACAACACATCTCCTATCTCTACCATAGCCAGACAACACAACACATCTCCTATCTCTACCATAGCCAGCCAACACAACACATCTCATATCTCTACCATAGCCAGACAACACAACACATCTCCTATCTCTCTACCATAGCCAGACAACACAACACGTCTCCTATCTCTCTACCATAGCCAGACAACACAACACATCTCCTATCTCTACCATAGCCAGACAACACAACACATCTCCTATCTCTACCATAGCCAGCCAACACAACACATCTCCTATCTCTACCATAGCCAGCCAACACAACACATCTCCTATCTCTACCATAGCCAGACAACACAACACATCTCCTATCTCTCTACCATAGCCAGACAACACAACACGTCTCCTATCTCTCTACCATAGCCAGACAACACAACACATCTCCTATCTCTACCATAGCCAGACAACACAACACATCTCCCTATCTCTACCATAGCCAGCCAACACAACACATCTCCTATCTCTACCATAGCCAGCCAACACAACACATCTCCTATCTCTCTACCATAGCCAGACAACACAACACGTCTCCTATCTCTACCATAGCCAGACAACACAACACATCTCCTATCTCTACCATAGCCAGACAACACAACACATCTCATATCTCTCTACCATAGCCAGACAACACAACACATCTCCTATCTCTACCATAGCCAGACAACACAACACGTATCCTATCTCTACCATAGCCAGACAACACAACACATCGCCTATCTCTACCATAGCCAGACAACACAACATGTCTCCTATCTCTCTACCATAGCCAGACAACACAACACGTCTCCTATCTCTACCATAGCCAGACAACACAACACATCTCCTATCTCTACCATAGCCAGACAACACAACATGTCTCCTATCTCTCTACTATAGCCAGACAACACAACACGTCTCCTATCTCTACCATAGCCAGACAAACAACACATCTCCTATCTCTACCATAGCCAGCCAACACAACACATCTCCCTATCTCTACCATAGCCAGACAACACAACATGTCTCCTATCTCTCTACCATAGCCAGACAACACAACACGTCTCCTATCTCTACCATAGCCAGACAACACAACACATCTCCTATCTCTACCATAGCCAGACAACACAACATGTCTCCTATCTCTCTACCATAGCCAGACAACACAACACGTCTCCTATCTCTACCATAGCCAGCCAACACAACACATCTCCTATCTCTACCATAGCCAGCCAACACAACACATCTCCTATCTCTACCATAGCCAGACAACACAACATGTCTCCTATCTCTCTACCATAGCCAGACAACACAACACGTCTCCTATCTCTACCATAGCCAGACAACACAACACATCTCCTATCTCTACCATAGCCAGACAACACAACACATCTCCTATCTCTCTACCATAGCCAGACAACACAACACGTCTCCTATCTCTACCATAGCCAGACAACACAACACGTCTTCTACTTATTTTACCAAGGTCTCTTTCACAAGGGATCCCTTCAAACACATAATTTACAACATACAATATAATATAAATATATACAGATTACAACTAGAACACAGCCAACATAGCCAGACAACACTCTCCATCTCCATGTCATCCTGACTGTCTCTACCAACGTCAGTGGGGGTCATCCTGACTGTCTCTACCAACGTCAGTGGGGTCATCCTGACTGTCTCTACCAACGTCGGTGGGGTCATCCTGACTGTCTCTACCAACGTCAGTGGGGTCATCCTGACTGTCTCTACCAACGTCAGTGGGGTCATCCTGACTGTCTCTACCAACGTCAGTGGGGTCATCCTGACTGTCTCTACCAACGTCAGTGGGGAAATCTAGGGCCTCTCTGATGGTGAAGGACATGTTTTATAGCTAGAGAGCAGAGATTATTATGTATATAGAGAGATTAGGTAGTTTTCTCGCTTAAATAATTATTGTCCTTGCTAGGTTAATTGATTGACACATTTTCTGACTGTTTTTTAAATGGTTGAATAATAATAACATTATCAATTGTTGACTAAAGTCAAGAAGATGAATGCACAGTATTTCTTTATGGATATTGCTATAGGAAAGCATATCACATATCCGTGGTGGTAGATGGCCTCCCTCAGGTAAATAGGCTGTATTATCACCACACAAAAATAATTGGGCCAGTTACATAAGTGACAAGCTTCCATGATCAATGGGAAGTGTGAGAATCAAACTGATTAAGTAAAGTGAGCTTCACTTTCAAAGGTTGACCATTATAATTCCCTCCAGTGTTTGGCTGTCTACACACACACACACACACACACACACACACACACACACACACACACACACACACACACACACACACACACACACACAGGGATGACGATGTGTTTACGGTCCAGATAACAGCACTTGCTATTTACCCAATAAATCATATCCAAGGAGACACACCAATACTAACTGCTACAATACAATCCTTCACACGTAGCTAACTGCTAAAGTACAATACTTTACACATAGCTAACTGCTACAATACAATACTTTACACGTAGCTAACTGCTACAATACAATACTTTACACGTAGCTAACTGCTAAAGTACAATACTTTACACGTAGCTAACTGCTACAATACAATACTTTTACACGTAGCTAACTGCTACAATACAATACTTTACACGTAGCTAACTGCTAAAGTACAATACTTCACACCTAGCTAACTGCTGCAATACAATATTTCACATTTAGCTAACTGCTAGAATACAAGACTTCACATTTAGCTAACTGCTACAATACAAGACTTCACACATAGCTAACTGCTACATTACAAGACTTCACACATAGCTAACTGCTACAATACAAGACTTCAGACGTAGCTAACTGTTACAATACAATACTTCACACGTAGCTAACTGCTACAATACAATACTTCACACGTAACTAACTGCTACAATACAATACTTCACACATAGCTAACTGCTACAATACAAGACTTCATACGTAGCTAACTGCTACAATACAAGACTTAACACGTAGCTAACTCCTACAATACAAGACTTCAAACGTAGCTAACTGCTACAATACAAGACTTCACACGTAGCTAACTTCTACAATACAATACTTCACACGTAGCTAACTGCTACAATACAAGACTTCACGCACGTAGCTAACTGCTACAATACAAGACTTCACACGTAGCTAACTGCTACAATACAATACTTCACACGTAGCTAACTGCTAAAGTACAATACGTTACACATAGCTAACTGCTACAATACAATACTTTACACGTAGCTAACTGCTACAATACAATACTTTACACGTAGCTAACTGCTAAAGTGTACAATACTTTACACGTAGCTAACTGATACAATACAATACTTTTACACGTAGCTAACTGCTACAATACAATACTTTACACGTAGCTAACTGCTAAAGTACAATACTTCACACCTAGCTAACTGCTGCAATACAATATTTCACATTTAGCTAACTGCTAGAATACAAGACTTCACATTTAGCTAACTGCTACAATACAAGACTTCACACATAGCTAACTGCTACATTACAAGACTTCACACATAGCTAACTGCTACAATACAATACTTCACATGTAGCTAACTGTTACAATACAATACTTCACACGTAGCTAACTGCTGCAATACAATACTTCACACGTAACTAACTGCTACAATACAATACTTCACACGTAGCTAACTGCTACAATACAAGACTTCATACGTAGCTAGCTGCTACAATACAATACGTAACACGTAGCTAACTCCTACAATACAATACTTCAAACGTAGCTAACTGCTACAATACAAGACTTCACACGTAGCTAACTGCTACAATACAATACTTTACACGTAGCTAACTGCTAAAATACAATACTTTACACGTAGCTAACTGCTAAAGTACAATACTTTACACATAGCTAACTGCTACAATACAATCCTTCACACGTAGCTAACTGCTACAATACAATACTTTACACGTAGCTAACTGCTAAAGTACAATACTTTACACGTAGCTAACTGCTACAATACAATACTTTTACACGTAGCTAACTGCTACAATACAATACTTTTACACGTAGCTAACTGCTACAATACAATACTTTACACGTAGCTAACTGCTAAAGTACAATACTTCACACCTAGCTAACTGCTGCAATACAATATTTCACATTTAGCTAACTGCTAGAATACAAGACTTCACATTTAGCTAACTGCTACAATACAAGACTTCACACATAGCTAACTGCTACAATACAAGACTTCACACATAGCTAACTGCTACAATACAAGACTTCACGCGTAGCTAACTGCTACATTACAAGACTTCACACATAGCTAACTGCTACAATACAAGACTTCACACATAGCTACCTGCTACAATACAAGACTTAACATGTAGCTAACTGCTACAATACAAGACATCACACGTAGCTAACTGCTACAATACAATACTTCACACGTAACTAACTTCTACAATACAATACTTCACACGTAGCTAACTGCTACAATACAAGACTTCACACGTAGCTAACTGCAACAATACAAGACTTCACACGTAGCTAACTGCTACAATACAATACTTCACACGTAGCTAACTGCTACAATACAAGACTTCACACGTAGCTAACTGCTACAATACAAGACTTCACACGTAGCTAACTGCTACAATACAATACTTCACACGTAGCTAACTGCTACAATACAAGACCTCAAACGTATCTAACTGCAACAATACAAGACTTCACACGTAGCTAACTTCTACAATACAATACTTCACACGTAGCTAACTGCTACAATACAAGACTTCACACGTAGCTAACTGCAACAATACAAGACTTCACACGTAGCTAACTGCTACAATACAATACTTCACACGTAGCTAACTGCTACAATACAAGACTTCACACGTAGCTAACTGCTACAATACAATACTTCACACGTAGCTAACTGCTGCAATACAATACTTCACACGTAGCTAACTGCTACAATACAATACTTCACACGTAGCTAACTGCTACAATACAATACTTCACACTTAGCTAACTGCTACAATACAATACTTCACATATCTAACTGCTACAATACAATACTTCACACGTAACTAACTGCTACAATACAAGACTTCACACGTAGCTAACTGCATCAATACAATACTTCACACGTAGCTAACTTCTACAATACAAGACTTCACACCTAGCTAACTGCTACCTACAATACAAGACTTCACACGTAGCTAACTGTTACAATACAAGACTTCACACATAGCTAACTGCTACAATACAAGACTTCACACGTAGCTAACTGTTACAATGCAGGCTAAGCCATCTTTAGTAGGCTCCAAGCACTGGTTTCTTAATTGTATTTTCTTTATTTTATGTCAGGGACTGAGCACAAAAAATATTGCACCATATTTAGCTAAATATCTCATTGCTATATTGCATCTCCAGCTTTAGAATGGACCTCAACACTTTCTCTCCAGATTTTGTTTTGGGTTAAATCACTGGTAAAGCCTGTGTCCAATCACATTGTTTGGACTCGTTCTTTAGTTCTACCCATTCCTCTGCCCAGCAGTATCTGTCCGTACAGCTCCTATTTATTTATTACATCACAACTCCTTTGATTTCCTTCTTATCCATGTAAACTCCCTTCCTTTCCCTTCCTGGGAACGGCTCAACGGGTAAGACTGGGGATTCACCAAACTCTGACAGAATAGGAAGCCTCCAAAGCCTAAGGGCAGTCGACCGCCAATCTCCTCTTTCCTCCCCCTCTTCCTCCTCCTCCTCCTCCTCTCCATTTAGAGCTGAATAGAGCAACTGACTGGCCACTCTCTAGTGAATAGAGTGCCATTTGAGACACACCCTCAGCCTGTCATGGACACCTCAGCCCTCCAGCCCTGCAGACAAGTCAATTACACAGTTTACCCACTTCTTTTCAAATGGGCTTTTTTCTTGTCTTTCTTTTTTGTTGCACTGTGGTGACTGGAGAGCGGCTTAGCTATTACCCAGGATTCTCCTTGTCTGCACACACACACACACATAACAACCTTATTTATAGCTGTAGGGACAGTCTAAGATGGTTTGCATGGTTGGTTTGGGGTGTGCCTTAGAAAGGATTTCTGTGACAACTTGGATTTCTTTCCTTAGCACACGCTTTGAAGTCACCTTAAATCTCCTAGCCAGATTCTAGTGCAACACTGTATATGATAGTTCATGGTCAAACTGTTTCTCTATCGTTTTGGCTAAAATTTTGATTTTCTTCCTTACAGTTCAGTAATTATTTTATTTTTTTCAATTCTAAAGAAAACAGCAGCAGTTGCTGGCATGCCCATCCAGTCCCTCACCTCTGTCTTTAAACATATTATTTAGATATATATCTAAGCCTACAGTACATTAACTGTGTTTGTTGCTAAGATTCTGTCAACTGTGACTAAAACATCCTATATTAGGTAGATACCTACAGTACATATGAGATGTGTTGTTGCTAAGATACAAGCCTGCAGAACATATGAGATGTGCTGTTGCTAAGATGCAAGCCTGCAGTACATATGAGATGTGTTGTTGCTAAGATACAAGCCTGCAGTACATATGAGGGCGGCAGGTAGCTTAGTGGTTAAGAGCGTTGTGCCAGTAACCTAAAGGTCGCTGGTTCTAATCCCCGAGCCGACTAGGTGAAAAATCTGTCGATGTGCCCTTGAGCAAGGCACTTAACCCTAATTGCTCATGTAAATCGCTCTGGATTAGAGCGTCTGCTAAATGACTAAAATGTAAATGGAAATATGAGATGTGTTGTTGCTAAGATACAAGCCTGCGGTACATACAGTACCAGTCAAATGTTTGGACACACCTACTCATTCCAGGGTTTTTTCTTTATTTTTACTATTTTCTACAAAAAGTGTTAAACAAATATTTTACATTGCGATTCTTCAAAGTAGCCATCCTTTGCCTTGATGACAGCTTTTTTGCACACTCTTGGCACTCTCTCAACCGGCTTCACCTGGAATGCTTTTCCAACAGTCTTGAAGCAGTTCCCACATATGCTGAGCACTTGTTGGCTGCTTTTCCTTCACTCTGTGGTCCAACTCATCCCAAACCATCACAATTGGTTTGAGTTCGGGGCATTGTGGAGGCCAGGTCATCTGATGCAGCACTCCATCACGCTCCTTCTTGGTAAAATAGCCCTTACTCAGCCTGGAGTGTTGGGTCATTGTCCTGTTGAAGAACTAATGATAGTCCCACTAAGCCCAAACCAGATGGGATGGCATATCACTGCAGAATGCTGTGGTAGCCATGCTGGTTAAGTGTGCCTTGATTTCTAAATAAATCACAGACAGTGTCACCAGCAAAGCACCCCTACACCATAACACCTCCTCCTCCATGCTTTACGGTGGGAAATACACATGCGGAGATCATCCGTTCACCCACACCGTGTCTCACAAAGCCACGACGGTTGGAACCAAAAATGTGGAGACCAAAGGACAAATTTCCACCGGTCTAATGTCCATGTTTCTTGGACCAAGCAAGTATCTTCTTGTTGTTGGTGTCCTTTAGTAGTGGTTTCTTTGCAGCAATTCGACCATGAAGGCCTGATTCACACAGTCTCCTCTGAATAGTTGATGTTGAGATGTGTCTGTTACTTGAACTCTGTGAAGCATTTATTTGGGCTGCAATTTCTGAGGCTGGTATCTCTAATTAACTTATCCTCTGCAGCAGAGGTAACTCTGGGTCTTCTATTCCTGTGGCGGTCCTCATGAGAGCCAATTTCATCATAGCACTCAATGGTTTTTGCGACTGCACTTGAATAAACTTGCAAAGTTCTTGAAATGTTCCATATTGACTGACCTTCATGTCTTAAAGTAATGAAGAACTGTTGTTTCTATTTGCTTATTTCAGCTGTTCTTGCCATAATATGGACTTGGTCTTTTACCAAATAGGGCTATCTTCTGTATACCCCCCCTACCTTGTCACAACACAACAGATGGGCTCCTGAGTGGCGCAGTGGACTAAGGCACTGCATCTCAGTGCTTGAGGCGTCACTACAGACCCCTGGTTCGATTCCAGGCTGTATCACAACCGGCCGTGATTGGGAGTCCCATAGGGCAGCGCACAATTGGCCCAGCATCGTCCGGGTTTGGCCAGTGTAGGCCGTCATTGTAAATAAGAATTTGTTCTTAACTGACTTGCCTAGTTAAATCAAGGTTAAATTAATTAAGAAATTAAAAATGCATTAAGAAGGAAAGAAATTCCACAAATTAACTTTTAAGAAGGCACACCTGTTAATTGAAATGCATTCCAGGTGACTACCTCATGAAGCCGGTTGAGAGAATGCCAAGAGTGTGCAAAGCTGTCATCAAGGCAAAGGGTGGCTATTTGAAGAATCTCAAATTTAAAATATATTTTGATTTGTTTAACACTTTCTTGGTTACTACATGATTCCATATGAGTTATTTCATAGTGTTGATGTCTTCACTATTGTTTTACAATGTAGAATATTTTAAAAATAAAGAAAAACCCTTGAATGAGTAGGTGTTTCCAAACTTTGACTGGTACTGTATGACATAAAAACACCATGTATTACGTATAGGTCTGCAGTACATTATGACATATGAGTTGTGTTTATGGCTAAGATTCTGTCAACTGTGACTTCACCTGGGAGGTTATCCAAGGTTCAGCCCTATCCACAGTGACAGTGACATAGCTTTCTACTTTACCAGAAGAGTTGTTGTCTTTTTCAGTTACCGTGACACAGTTAGCCCGAGGCTGGGTTCCTCTACGGCGTTAACAGCCCCTCTAAGGCACAGAAGTCAGGACAGGGGCACTTAAAGTTCCATTCTGGGATTTGAAAAACAAAAAAAGGGTAGCCATTCACATTTACATTTTAGTCATTTAGCAGACGCTCTTATCCAGAGCGACTTACAGGAGCAATTAGGGTTAAGTGCCTTGCTCAAGGGCACATCGACAGATTTTTCACCTAGTCGCTCGGGATTAGAACCAGCGACCTTTCGGTTACTGGCACTACGCTCTTAACCACTAAGCTACCTGCCGCCCCCCTGTAGCCCTGCCACTTGTTTTGGTATACAGCTGAGGGATGGGGCTAGGGAAATGTAACCCTCGCAAATGCAAGGGGAATTCCTACGTTTTATTTTTTTAAGAATCAATGGGTACATATCAAGAATTGGAATGACCATTGAACAGATTTTCAGATCCCAGATTGTAGCCTTAAGTGAGGACAGGGCCATCGTTAGTTTACACAGTTGCACAGCAAGTGCTCTGCTTGGGTAATAAGACTGCATGCAAGTGATTGCTTTGTCACACTTAATCGTACATACACTGCCACTCTGCGTTTCTTATTAAGGTTCATTGACCGTTGAAACTGATACGAACCCATTCCAACCCACCCTATTGGTTCTTACATCAATGTTTCTTCAACATGAAAACCAAAACCTACATGTGAATACCTCCATATTCCCACTTCATGGAATACATTGCTACATACTGTAGTGAGGAACTCTTTCATTTTAAGTAAACTCATAACTAGAATATTAACATTGATTAAAAGCAAAGATATTGAAATATATTAATGCCCCCCCCCAGAAATCAATTTACAGGGTCCAATCACTCTGCTTCATCTTAACCTCGCAGTAACACTTGATGTGAAACGTACTTAAACCTGTTCTATCTGCCTCGCCTTGGATTGAGAATATCGCTCGTGGACACAGGGTTGTTAGTTGGTTGTTACTTTGCCAGTGCTCCAACCCCTCACACACTGACTCATACATAAGAAGGTAGTCTAAAATAAATGCATTAGGATGTTAGATTCACACCGGTTTCTGGTCTTACTTTCCTTTTGGTGTTACTTTGCTTTCTAAATCATAAGAAGGTAGTCTGAACCCTACAACCATTACATTTACATTACATTTTAGAATAGCAATCTCAATGACAACCATTAGGATGTCAATTTCTGATCTTTTTTTTTGTCTTTTGGTCTGACTGGTCTTTTTAGTGCATTTGGTTTATAATGGCTCCTACTTACATCCCATTAACTGTTACATTATCATCATGATTCAAACAGATGCTGCAGTGCCTGTAATTTATGTAGGAGGCAGTCTCTTGAGGCTACCTTGTAATGGCGGCGGCGATGGGTCGCTACCATTTACTATAATGGCGTTAATTGCTCCCAGAATAAGATCCTTTAACATTTAAAGACATAATGGCTGCGTTTACACAGGCAGGCCAATTCTGATTGTTTGCGCAATCATTGTCAAAAGACCTGATCTGATTGGTCAAAAGACCAATTATTGAAAGAAATATCAGAATTTGGCTGCCTGTGTAAACGCAGCCATAGTGACTTCAGTGAACTCCCAAGGCTGGCCATGTTGTGCTGTTGAAACATACAAATATACATATAAATATATGTTTGAGTAATTTAATATACATTTGTCATTCCAAACGCACAAAACGTTAAGTGTAAATTAAGTTTAGAGAACTAAGGTTAGAGTTGTACATGTATCTCCTGATGTCAGGCTAATGCTAATGCTAATGTTAGCAAAGACTCATTCATTTTCTTTCTGTTTTTTTGTCTTCTCTTTTCAGACGAATGCACGGTGACAAGATCGTACCTTTTCCTCCACAAGTTCTGGTTCTTCAGTACCATCTACTACTTTGGTAACTGGGTGTTTATTGGGGTATGTTGGAAACTCAAAGATTTGGTTGACAATGTTCTTGCCAAAATATAACTGATGGTGTGACTGTAAGTGTAATTTCTAGTGTAAAGGCAGGTCATATTTACTGAGTACTGCTGAGGCTGCTAGAATTAGAGCTGCAATTGATTCATTGATTGATTTATTAAATTGATTGGACATTTAAAGATGACTCCCGTACTAGCGTCCTACATACTTAAACTGCATGCTCATTTCGGCGTTTGATCTAGTAGAATTGACTCGTCTTTTTCAACAGCTGATAATCAGATAAATTGACGGGCTGTACCAAAATGAATGAATGGCGGGAGTCGGTGCAATCGCGCATTAGATGACACATTCAGAGTATTATTTTCACAATTTCACATACTATAAAACTTATTTTTTTCGCATACTATTTATATAGTACGCTAGTATGGGTATTGGGAGACGGCCTATGACTTATTTCCATGTTTTCCACCTGTAGGTTCTCGTCATTGGCCTGGTGGTGTTTGATTGATTGATTTGTAACTTTCCATGTTTTCCACCTATAGGTTTTCCTCATCGGCCTGGTAGTGTCATGTTGTAAGGGGAAGAAATCAGTGATCGAAGGAGAGGTGGAGGCAGACGACTCTGACATGAGTGAAGACGAATATGTCCACTGACAATACCACATCCTGCCAGACCTGGGTTCAATCAAATACTATTTGAAATATTTTAAATACTTTTGCTTTAGCCTGCCTGGGAGTGCCGTGTGGGCGGGGTTTGCACGTTCGGGACTTTTCTGTGGGTTCACCTGCAAATTGCAAGCTTAATCAAATACAGTTTAAGTATTCAAAATTATTTTAAACGGTGTGCCCTAATGAATATGACCCAGGTCTGCTACCTGCATGGACCAGGAGACATTTAAACCGGATTGATCTTAAAATGGATGCTTGTATGATGGTTTCTGTTAGAACTGGTTTGGTATAACATAAGAATTTGGCAAGTGGATTGTTCATACAATGCAGTAAAACTTTGAAACTATGAATTTAATTGGAACTTTTGTTTTCTGTTTTCTGCCTGAGATTGCTTAATATCACACAACGTTGTGTTGGTACTGATTTATTATAACGGGAGAGAGTGATTGTGAGCTTGCTTTTTTAGTATTAGGGCAACTTTTTAGTTCTTTGTTCAGTCAGGTGTCTTTGTTCAGAGCAGTATGTGAACCCTGCCTGCGTCCCAAATGGCACCTATTTTGTATATAGTGCACTTCTTTTGACCAAAGCCCTATTGGACCCTGGTCAAAAGTAGTGCACTATATAGGGATTAGTGTGCCATTTGGGATGGAACCCTATTTGTATTACTATGGGGATTTGCCTGTTGTTTCAAACGTCATCTGCACCAATTCCATGTTTTTATGTTTCCAAAAAGAAAGATTTAAAGTTGCAAAATTCGGGTATATTTTTCAAAATGGGAGGATTACGGATTTCCTGCTTATTCCCTCACTATTCTGTGAATCTTCCAATCAGGAATAAAAACAGGGAATTTTGGGAAAGTTACCAACATTTTGCAACCCTAAGAAAGATCCATGGTTGATAACAAAATGGTGGATTATTAAACAAGCTTTATCCTGTGGTACTGGAAGTTCTGGATAATATAAAGAGAATATGTTGTTGGGGAAACATTCCAGGCTCACTTTATGTTTCTTATTTATTCTAATTCATCACATTTTTGTAGTCATGTGCATTTATGTAATATATGGCTCGATAAATGTTTAGCCTATAACAAATGTATTATTTTTAAGATCACTTACTTGGCACATTCAGCATGTTAACTTACAGCAACAAATATGGGCATGTATTTCATACCATATGGATAATGCACATTGCGGGGTTAAAATATATATTCTCTTATCCCTGGTTTTGGTCATGTTTGGTTGGGCTTAACTTGACTAACTGTTATTGCGTTGATTTGCTGTAAAGTTATCTTAAAATGAACTGAGCATAATATCACTTGACTACTGATCACGATGTCAATTTACTTTATGAATTTGGAATAAAATATTAATTCTGAATGTATTATTGCTGTATTTACATTGTTAATCTATCACTTTCTAACGTTAATTCGGGGATTGCTTTGGACCTTCAAGTTGTGGTTGGCGTTGGCATAGCCATTTTTCCTCAAGGACTAGACATTAGTGGTATTTATTGTGTCCTCTTTAAAACTGTTAATAAAGAGGCTGGCCTATCTTATTTTGTGTACCATGCACTTTTCATCACTGTACTAGATACCAGTGCATCGATTTAATCTGTCACAGTGGTCATTATTAACCTACAAGATGGCATGTAGCCGGCTTTAGTACAGTTGATATTAAAAAGTGCTGACTCATCGCAGGCTGTAGTATTTATTTACCTTCTAGTCATCACCATGGTGAAGCTTAATCAATGGCTTCTAGTACTAATGCGTGTACACAGATATAAAATATGAAGGATCAGCACAGTGGTGATTCCTGGGGCTACATACTATAGAAAAAAAGGCTGGTGTTAAGAAAGACCTTAAGTCTCCACTATCCCCTGTACACAGATACACACTCTTCATTCTCTGAAGCAGCCCAATTATCTGATATCTGGTTGGTAGGTTGGTCCAAGAATGCACTGCATCTGTTCCAGGTGAGAACATGAAAAACACACACAACAGATGGGAAGGATCCAGAGAAGAAATAACTAGCACTATGGCTGTGTTTACACAGGCAGTCCAATAAATAACTACATGTCCTGCTGTACTATACTATTCTATGGTCATCCTGGAATATTGTGTGGTTTTGTTCGAGTTATGGAACAATGAGCTGATTCCTACCACAGCCATTTTGAAAGGTTTTTCATAAGACCCTAAAGGTCATCATTCATTTGTGATATGGGTCAAAGGTGGTGTGAAGTGAAAACACAATATACAGCTCAAATCAAATCACAGTTTATTGGTCCATACACATATATTTGCAGATGTTATCGCAGGTGCCGCGAAATGCTTATGTTTCTAGCTCCAACAGTGCAGTAATACTGAACAATACAAAACAATACACACACATAATGAAACTAAAGAAATCAGAATGAGCAATGTCTGGAATATAAATCTATATATGCACAGTCAGGGTTCTGTTTCTGTTTTAGAACACACTTAGAAAGTGACTTAATAATGCAATGTTCTGCACAGGTCACGTTTGTTTATTCCTGTTTGTCTGGTTTTCCATTCTATTGTTGTGGTCCTTTGGGATGGACAGAGAGTGAAGAATACCTTTCCCACTCTGAGAGGCAGTCAAAGTCCATCTTCTACAACAGACATCCTGACCAGAGGGACCTTTAGGCAATGCTTTAAAAAAAATGTATTCATGGTTTCTACAGACCCCAGAGCTTGCAGTACTCACAAACAGGCTGGCTGGGATCACTGCACTTAAAAAGAGGTCAATTTGTGTTGTTCCTTTGAGAGACCAGCATGGGGTTAGTGGTTCTCCCAGTTAAATCAACTCGAGAACTTTGGTTTGACATCTTGGCCTTCATTGTATAACATCCTTATTGTTTGATGAACTGATGAAGGGAGAGATCGCTAGTGTTCTACACAGCAATGGACTCTAACTTCAATGACCTGAAAAAAGATGGACTGTTACATGTACTGTGGATGGATGAACAGCTAATCTCTCACAACGTTGCTGGAGGGCTATTGGTTTCACATTAGCTTATATCACATTGTCCATCATGCCTTTTTGGGTCAGCTTTTGTCCCATCTTTCAAAAGCCAAACTAGTTGTCTAAGGCTATTGTATATCACATGAAAAGAATCATAAAGCTACAAGCATTATGACATTAACGTCTGAGCCATTTACAAAATGTTGTAAATTGATAGGTTGCCATTCTCAATTGCTCTGACAAGATGTACTGTATACGGTGTCTTGTAAACGTCTTTCCGTTTCAATCATTATTTCATACGTTTTTCTACAGAGAATAAAACGTTTTCTTGACCGTACACAATGTATATTATACTGTGTTAGTGATGTCTTGTTGGGAGATGTATGGTACATAATGTATATTATACTGTGTTAGTGATGTCTTGTTGGGAGATGTATGGTACATAATGTATATTATACTGTGTTCGTGATGTCTTGTTGGGAGATGTATGGTACATAATGTATATTATACTGTGTTAGTGATGTCTTGTTGGGAGATGTATGGTACATAATGTATATTATACTGTGTTCGTGATGTCTTGTTGGGAGATGTATGGTACATAATGTATATTATACTGTGTTAGTGATGTCTTGTTGGGAGGTACATTAACATAATTTATTCATGGGAGGAAATGACACAATGAGACAGAAAGGAATGTCTAAATGGATGTGGTGGAATTGTTGCATTTGAAAATGGATAGAATATAATGTACTCCACAGCTCCCTTCCACTGGCACTGTTCCAGTCTTCCCTTCCACTGGCATTGTTCCAGTCTTCCCTTCCACTGGCACTGTTCCAGTCTTCCCTTCCACTGGCACTGTTCTAGTCTTCCCTTACACTGGCACTGTTCCAGTCTTCCCTTCCACTGGCACTGTTCTAGTCTTCCCTTCCACTGGCACTGTTCCAGTCTTCCCTGGAATGCATTCTAAGGAGTGTGCTAGTGTGAATATTGGAACGTAGACCCTGTGACAGTTTCTGTGAATGATGCTTGATTGACCTACTAGCCTGGTCCCAGATCTGTTTTTGTTGTCTTGTAGCCTGGTCCCAGATATGTGTGTTGTCTTATAGCCTGGTCCCAGATCTGTTTGTGTTGTCTTGTAGCCTGATCTCAGATCTTTTTGTGTTGTCTTGTAGCCTGGTCTCAAATATTTTTGTGTTGTCTTGAAGCCAGGTCCCAGATCTGTTTGTGTTGTCTTGTAGCCTGGTTCCAGACTCTTTTTCACTGACACTGGACTCTACCCACACACTCACACATACTTACACTGACACCCCAACACGCATTACACACACGCTACATACATACACACACACACACACTCTCTCACACACACACTCACACACACACTCACACACACACACACACACACTCACACACACACACTCACACACACACACACACTCACACACACACACACACACACACACACTTTCACACTAACCACATACGCTACTGCTACAGCTCAGTCTATTATCCTGTTGCCTAGTAACTTTATCCCTACCTATATGTGCATATCTACAGTCGTGGTCAAAAGTTTTGAGAATGTCACAAATATTAATTTTCACAAAGTCTGCTGCCTCAGTTTTTATGATGGCAATTTGCATATACTCCAGAATGTTATGAAGAGTGATCAGATGAATTGCAATTAATTGGAAAGTCCCTCTTTGCCATGAAAATGAACTTAATCCCCCAAAAACATTTCTACTGCATTTCAGCCCTGCCACAAAAGGACCAGCTGACATCATGTCAGTGATTCTCTCGTTAACACAGGTGAGAGTGTTGACGAGGACAAGGCTGGAGATCACTCTGTCATGCTGATTGAGTTAGAATAACAGACTGGAAGCTTTAAAAGGAAGGTGGTGCTTGAACTCATTGTTCTTCCTCTGTTAACCATGGTTACCTGCAAGGAAACACGTGCAGTCATCATTGCTTTGCACAAAAAGGGCTTCACAGTCAAGGATATTGCTGCTAGTAAGATTGCACCTAAATCAACCATTTATCGGATCAACAAGAACTTCAAGGAGAGAGGTTCAATTGTTGTGAAGAAGGCTTCAGGGCGCCCAAGACAGTCCAGCAAGCACCAGGACCGTCTCCTAAAGTTGATTCAGCTGCGGGATCGGGGCACCACCAGTGCAGAGCTTGCTCAGGAATGGCAGCAGGCAGGTGTGAGTGCATCTGCACGCACAGTTAGGCGAAGACTTTTGGAGGATGGCCTGGTGTCAAGAAGGGCAGCGAGGAAGCCACTTCTCTCCAGGGAAAACATCAGGGACAGACTGATATTCTGCAAAAGGTACAGGGATTGGACTGCTGAGGACTGGGGTAAAGTCGTTTTCTCTGATGAATCCCCTTTCCGATTGTTTGGGGCATCCGGAAGAAGCTTGTCCGGAGAAGACAAGGTGAGCGCTACCATCAGTCCTGTGTCATGCCAACAGTAAAGCATCCTGAGACCATTCATGTGTGGGGTTGCTTCTCAGCCAAGGGAGTGGGCTCACTCACAATTTTGCCTAAGAACACAGCCTTGAATAAAGAATGGTACCAACACATCCTCCGAGAGCATCTTCTCCCAACCATCCAAGAACAGTTTGGTGACGAACAATGCCTTTTCCAGCATGATGGAGCACCTTGCCATAAGGCAAAAGTGATAACTAAGTGACTCGGGGAACAAAACATCGACAATCTTTCCGAGTTGGTCCTGCCGTACATACCAATACGTACGCTACGGTCACAAGACGCAGGCCTCCTAATTGTCCCTAGAATTTCTAAGCAAACAGCGGGAGGCAGGGCTTTCTCCTATAGATCTCCATTTTTATGGAACAGTCTGCCTACCCATGTGAGAGACGCAGACTCGGTCTCAACCTTTAAGTCTTTACTGAAGACTTATCTCTTCAGTAGGTCATATGATTGAGTGTAGTCTGGCCCAGGAGTGTGAAGGTGAACGGAAAGGCTGGAGCAACGAACAGCCCTTGCTGTCTCTGCCGGGCCGGTTCCCCTCTCCACTGGGGTTCTCTGCCTCTAACCCTGTTGCAGGGGCTGAGTCACTGGCCTGCTGGTGCTCTTTCATGCCGTCCCTGGGGGGTGCGTCACTTGGAGTGGGTTGAGTTACTGACGTGATCTTCCTGTCTGGGTTGGCGCCCTCCCCCTTGGTTTGTGCTGTGGTGAGACCTCTGTGGGCTATACTCGGCCTTGTCTCAGGATTGTAAGTTGGTGGTTGGGGATATCCCTCTAGTGGTGCGGGGGCTGTGCTTTGGCGGAGTGGGTGGGGTTATATCCTTCCTGTTTGGCCCTGTCCGGGGTTTCTTCGGATGGGGCCACAGTGTCTCCGGACCGCTCCTGTCTCAGCCTCCAGTATTTATGCTGCAGTAGTTTATGTGTCGGGGGGCTGGGGTTAGTTGGTTATACCTGGAGTACTTCTCCTGTCTTATCCAGTGTCCTGTGTGAATTTAAGTATGCTCTCTCTAATTCTCTCGTTCTCTCTTTCTCTCTGAGAACCTGAGCCCTAGGACCATACGTCAGGACTACCGGGCATGATGACACCTTGCTGTCCCCAGTCCGCCTGGCCTTGCTGCTATTCCAGTTTCAACTGTTCTGCCTGCGGCTACGAAACCCCTACCTGTCCCAGACCTGCTGTTTTCAACTCTAAATGATCGGCTATGAAAAGCCAACTGAGAGACCTGAGCCCTAGGACCATACGTCGGGACTACCGGCCGTGGTGACTCCTTGCTGTCCCCAGTCCGCCTGGCCTTGCTGCTATTCCAGTTTAAACTGTTCTGCCTGCGGTTATGGAACCCCTACCTGTCCCAGACCTGCTGTTTTAAACTCTAATGATCGGCTATGAAAAGCCAACTGAGATTTATTCCTGATTATTATTTGACCATGCTTGTCACTTATGAACATTTTTGAACATCTTGGCATGGTTCTGTTATAATCTCCACCGGCACAGCCAGAAGAGGACTGGCCACCCCTCATAGCCTGGTTCCTCTCTAGGTTTCTTCCTAGGTTTTGCCTTTCTAGGGAGTTTTTCCTAGCCACCGTGCTTCTACACCTGCATTACTAGCTGTTTGGGGTTTTAGGCTGGGTTTCTGTACAGCACTTCGAGATATTAGCTGATGTAAGAAGGGCTATATAAAATAAAATTGATTGATTGATTGATTGATTTTGGGTCCATGGCCAGGAAACTCCCCAGACCTTAATCCCATTGAGAACTTGTGGTCAATCCTCAAGAGGCGGGTGGACAAACAAAAACCCACAAATTCTGACAAACTCCAAGCATTGATTATGCAAGAATGGGCTGCCATCAGTCAGGATGTGGCCCAGAAGTTAATTGACAGCATGCCAGGGCGGATTGCAGAGGTCTTGAAAAAGAAGGGTCAACACTGAAAATATTGACTCTTTGCATAAACGTAATGTAATTGTCAATAAAAGCCTTTGACACTTATGGAATGCTTGTAATTATACTTCAGTATACCATAGTAACATCTGACAAAAATATCTAAAAAAAAACTGAAGCAGCAAACTTTGTGAAGACCAATACTTGTGTCATTCTCAAAACTTTTGACCACGACTGTACATCAATGACCTCTTACCTCTGCACATCGACTCTGTACTGGTACTCCCTGTATATAGACATGTTATTTTCTACTCATTATTGTTATTCATTATTCACTGTGTATTTATTCCTCGTGTCACTATTTCTATTTAAAAATATATATATTTGTATCTTTAACTCTGCATTGTTGGGAAGGGACCCATAAGTAAGTATTTCACTGTTAGTCTACCTGTTGTTTTACGAAGCATGTGACAAATACACGTTGATTTGATTTGATCTGTTAGTGCTGTCTTTCCAATAATCCTACAGTCAGCACTAACAGATCTGGCACCAGGCCATAGTGAACTACAGTAGGGTCCCTCCACCGAGACCCCTAGCTGTCTGATGACAGACTTCTAGTTCATACTATATTTCCACTGTGTTACTCTAGCCTTCAGCAGGCCTCTGGAGAGTTGAACACTGGCAACGAGGGGGAATTCAGGCAAGGCAGAGCAGGAGCAGTGTGGTTATGTTGATGCTGTGTAAAACACCCCCTGGTTAACCTCTCTGCCCTCTAGAACCGCTGGGACCTGACACAGTCTACCACAGTCAGTTCCCCAATGAAGACTATTTGGCCCTGTCAACAAGCCGGTCAACATGCCACAGCTATATTTTCCCAGAGCTAGATAGTTGGACATACTGTTTACTGGACTCAACATGGATGTAGTACACAGGCCTGTATTTGCTGGACACTCATTTTAGATATGTAGAAACTATGTAGCTGAGTGTATGTTTCAGTGTGCACACTAGCATACCCCCTTACAATGCTAGCCCAATACATAGATAACTGATCACATAGATAACTGATCACAATACTAGCCCAATACATAGATAACTGATCACAATGCTAGCCCAATACATAGATAACTAATCACAATGCTAGCCCAATACATAGATAACTGATCACAATGCTAGCCCAATACATAGATAACTGATCACAATACTAGCCAATACATAGATAACTGATCACAATGCTAGCCAATACATAGATAACTGATCACAATGCTAGCCCAATACATAGATAACTGATCACAATGCTAGCCCAATACATAGATAACTGATCACAATGCTAGCCCAATACATAGATAACTAATCACAATGCTAGCCCAATACATAGATAACTGATCACAATACTAGCCAATACATAGATAACTAATCACAATGCTAGCCCAATACATAGATAACTAATCACAATGCTAGCCCAATACATAGATAACTGATAATAATGCTAGCCCAATACATAGATAACTAATCACAATACTAGCCAATACATAGATAACTAATCACAATGCTAGCCCAATACATAGATAACTAATCACAATGCTAGCCCAATACATAGATAACTGATAATAATGCTAGCCCAATACATAGATAACTAACACTTGACTTTGTATTATATTCCTTACTAGCTCTGACCTTGCTGATAGCTACTTTACTGAGGAAAAGTGTACTTACTATGATATGTGGTTGTCTCACCTAGCTATTTTAAGATGAATGCACTAACTGTAAGTCGCTCTGGATAAGAGCTTCTGCTAAATGACTAAACATATTTTTATTTTTTATGTAATAGCCTAGATGCATTCGAAGTGGTATGTTAGTGTGGGGCCTGCAGTACAGTGTTGCTAAGCTCCCTGCCATTTTAGGAGAATAATTTTAGATGTATCTGTTGAAACAAGTATAGTGGGAAGTGAGAACAACGTTTAAGTGCCTGAAGTCTGCCTACCCTCTCAGGCACATTGCCAATTCAGAAATACCACGCAATGCCACAGTGTTGTATTCATTTCCATCTTCCTATCTAAGAAGACGTTTGCTCTTTAGTTCAATGAGCAAAAGAAAGATGAGTTGATTGAATCGTTGATGAAGGACTAAAGCAGCAAGATATCAAACCTTGGTTCAAATACTATTAAATATCTTTCAAATACTTTGAGCATTTGACTCCAGGGCTTTCTGCTCAAACTGCATTAGAAAATGGAGGATGAGGACTTTTCCATGCACAAATCAATATAAATGGGCATTTGAATAAATTATCAATAGTTTGTCCGAAGAGCTGGACATCATTTTAACACAATTATGAAATGGAAGAATGTCATGATCAGTTTGTTCACATACAGAGAGAGGAGCCAAAAACACTGCCTACTTGGAGGACATAGGCTTGTTATTATAACTGACCAACATGTCTCAATTCAACCTCTTTGCCTTGAAACTGATTTTAATAATCATCCTGGAATCATCATTTTTGTTCAGCTGCAGAAAGGTGGCCCACCACAAGATGCCTGGCATTACCACCATACCTTAATCATATCCATTAGAACAGGGTCGCCCACCAAGCTTCCTGCAGTAGCTACTGCCTGTCACTAGAAAGGTTGGAAATGTAATGTGTTTCTTTGAAGCTCCCCTGAAAATCAGTAGTATGCTACTAATGGTCTGGAATTAACTGAAGACTGCTCTTCTATAGTCAGGCAGAAGAGTGACAGAGGAAATTATCTACGAACGGTGTAGGATTGGAAGGGGTTTGAACCATGTTCTATAGAGAGCTATGAACGGTGTAGGATTGGAAGGGGTTTGAGCCATGTTCTTTAAAGAGCTATGAACGGTGTAGGATTGGAAGGGGTTTGAGCCATGTTCTTTAAAGAGCTACGAACGGTGTAGGATTGGAAGGGGTTTGAGCCATGTTCTATAGAGATCACCCACAAAGAGTACATTTACTGGTATCAACAGGGGGCATTCGCCAATCAAGCTCAATCAAATATAGATAACGTTTTTTAACTGATTTGAAATAGTATTTGAACCCAGGTCTGCAACATACTGTTTGTGGTGAGAGTTGGCCTAATGGTTGCAGTGGTGACAGTGATAATTGCTAGAGAGATTTAGGTCACAAAAATAGAAAACCACTTCCCTAAACACAGCTTGCTCTCTCTGCCATTCCTGTGTGTGTGTGTGTGTGTATGCGTGTGTGTGTGTGGGGAACCATTACCAGCAGTCAAATCCTTGCTTCCTCTGTCCTTGAAATTCTTCTGAAAGGGAAATTGGAGGAGAACCTGAGACCTCCTCCTCCAATGAAATTTCAGAGGAATTAAGGAAACAAGGATGGAGAAAGCAAGGATCAAATCAAATCAAATCACATTTTATTTGTCACATGTGCCGAATACAACAGGTGTAGACCTTACAGTGAAATGCTTACTTACAAGCCCTTAACCAACAATGCAGTTTTAATAAAATAAAATAAGTGTTAAGTATAATAATAGATACTGCTGCTCATTAAAGAGCAGCAGTAAAATAACAGTAGGGAGGCTATATACAGGGGGTACCGGTAAAGAGCCAATGTGCGGGGGCAAAGGTTAGTCAAGGTAATTGAGGTAATATGTACATGTGGGTAGAGTTAAAGTGACTATGCATAGATAATAAACAGAGTGGCAGCAACGTAAAAGAGGGGGGGAATGCAAATAGTTTGGGTAGCCATGATTAGCTGTTCAGGAGTCTTATGGCGTCTAGTACGTTGTAATGAATGGAATCACAGAATTCATGCATCCAATACAGAATTAAGTGTTTCTCAGCCAGACATCAATTACTGTATATGGTCTCGAAGCAATTAAATGTGTTCAAGCATTGTGCTTAATTAATTAAATAATTCATATTCCGTAGAAGTACTTCAACACTCTGTAATGTGAGGCCCTACGGAACTATATTATAATAGAATAACTGTATTTATATATTTAAAATAATATATAATAATATATAATATATAATACTGTATATACAATTATAATATATACAGTGGGGGAAAAAAGTATTAAGTCAGCCACCAATTGTGCAAGTTCTCCCACTTAAAAAGATGAGAGAGGCCTGTAATTTTCATCATAGGTACACGTCAACTATGACAGACAAAATGAGAAAAAATCACATTGTAGGATTTTTTATGAATTTATTTGCAAATTATGGTGGAAAATAAATATTTGGTCAAGAACAAAAGTTTCTCAATACTTTGTTATATACCCTTTGTTGGCAATGACACAGGTCAAACGTTTTCTGTAAGTCTTCACAAGGTTTTCACACACTGTTGCTGGTATTTTGGCCCATTCCTCCATGCAGATCTCCTCTAGAGCAGTGATGTTTTGGGGCTGTCGCTGGGCAACACGAACTTTCAACTCCCTCCAAAGATTTTCTATGGGGTTGAGATCTGGAGACTAGCTAGGCCACTCCAGGACCTTGAAATGCTTCTTACGAAGCCACTCCTTCGTTGCCCGGGCGGTGTGTTTGGGATCATTGTCATGCTGAAAGACCCAGCCACGTTTCATCTTCAATGCCCTTGCTGATGGAAGGAGGTTTTCACTCAAAATCTCACGATACATGGCCCCATTCATTCTTTCCTTTACACGGATCAGTCGTCCTGGTCCCTTTGCAGAAAAACAGCCCCAAAGCATGATGTTTCCACCCCCATGCTTCACAGTAGGTATGGTGTTCTTTGGATGCAACTCAGCATTCTTTGTCCTCCAAACACAACGAGTTGAGTTTTTACCAAAAAGTTATATTTTGGTTTCATCTGACCATATGACATTCTCCCAATCCTCTTCTGGATCATCCAAATGCACTCTAGCAAACTTCAGACGTGCCTGGACATGTACTGGCTTAAGCAGGGGGACACGTCTGGCACTGCAGAATTTGAGTCCCTGGCGGCGTAGTGTTACTGATGGTAGGCTTTGTTACTTTGGTCCCAGCTCTCTGCAGGTCATTCACTAGGTCCCCCCGTGTGGTTCTGGGATTTTTGCTCACCGTTCTTGTGATCATTTTGACCCCACGGGGTGAGATCTTGCGTGGAGCCCCAGATCGAGGGAGATTATCAGTGGTCTTGTATGTCTTCCATTTCCTAATAATTGCTCCCACAGTTGATTTCTTCAAACCAAGCTGCTTACCTATTGCAGATTCAGTCTTCCCAGCCTGGTGCAGGTCTACAATTTTGTTTCTGGTGTCCTTTGACAGCTCTTTGGTGTTGGCCATAGTGGAGTTTGGAGTGTGACTGTTTGAGGTTGTGGACAGGTGTCTTTTATACTGATAACAAGGTCAAACAGGTGCCATTAATACAGGTAACGAGTGGAGGACAGAAGAGCCTCTTAAAGAAGAAGTTACAGGTCTGTGAGAGCCAGAAATCTTGCTTGTTTGTAGGTTACCAAATACTTATTTTCCACCATAATTTGCAAATAAATTCATAAAAAATTCTACAATGTGATTTTCTGGAGAAAAAAAATCTCAATTTGTCTGTCATAGTTGACGTGTACCTATGATGGAAATTACAGGCCTCTGTCATCTTTTTAAGTGGGAGAACTTGCACAATTGGTGGCTGACTAAATACTTTTTTTCCCCACTGTATATATATAACTATTATATATTATACCTATCCAATCCTTTCAAATCTACAGGGGTGTCTACAGGAGTGCTGGCCGGGGCTGGAGGGTCAAATTGGACTTTTGCAGTAAAGGAGAGGTTGATGACATTAATATAAGGACAAATAAGGACATTATTATATGGATGACATTAAAATATGGATGACATTATTATATGGATGACCTTAAAATATGGATGACATTATTATATGGATGACCTTAAAATAAGGATGACATTATTATATGGATGACATTAAAATAAGGATGACATTATTATATGGATGACATTATGTTGATGGATGACATTATTATATGGATGATATTAGGTTGATGGATGACATTATTATAAGGATGACATTAGGTTGATGGATGACATTATTATATGGATGACATTATGTTGATGGATGACATTAGGTTGATGAATGACATTATTATATGGATGATATTAGGTTGATGGATGACATTATTATATGGATGACATTATGTTGATGGATGACATTATTATAAGGATGACATTATGTTGATGGATGACATTATTATAAGGATGACATTAGGTTGATGGATGACATTATTATAAGGATGACATTATTATAAGGATGACATTAGGTTGATGGATGACATTATTATATGGATGACATTATTATAAGGATGACATTAGGTTGATGGATGACATTATTATATGGATGACATTATTATAAGGATGACATTAGGTTGATGGATGACATTATTATAAGGATGACATTATTATAAGGATGACATTAGGTTGATGGATGACATTATTATATGGATGACATTATTATAAGGATGACATTATTATAAGGATAACATTATTATAAGGATGACATTATGTTGATGGATGACATTATTATATGGATGAAATTATGTTGATGGATTACATAATTATATGGATGACATTATGTTGATGGATTACATTATTATAAGGATGACATTATTATAAGGATGACATTAGTATATGGATAACATTATTATAAGGATGACATTATGTTGATGGGTGACATTATTATAAGGATGACATTATTATAAGGATGACATTATTATATGGATGACATTATTATAAGGATGACATTATGTTGATGGATGACATTATGTTGATGGATTACATTATTATAAGGATGACATTATTATAAGGATGACATTATTATAAGGATGACATTATTATAAGGATGACATTATGTTGATGGATGACATTATGTTGATGGATGACATTATTATATGGATGACATTATGTTGATGGATGACATTATAAGGATGACATTATGTTGATGGATGACATTATTATAAGGATGACATTATATGTTCATGGATGACATAATTATATGTATGACATTATGTTGATGGATGACATTATTATAAGGATGACATTATGTTAATGGATGACATAATTATATATATGACATTTTTATAAGGATGACATTATGTTGATGGATGACATTATTATAAGGATGACATTATGTTAATGGCTGACATATTTATATGTATGACATTAGGTTGATGGATGACATTATTATAAGGATGACATTATTATAAGGATGACATTATGTTAATGGTTGACATAATTATATGTATGACATTATTATAAGGATGACATTATGTTGATGGATGACATTATTATAAGGATGACATTAAGTTAATGGATGACATAATTATATGTATGACATTAGGTTGATGGATGACATTATTATAAGGATGACTTTACTATAAGGATGACATTCGTTGATGGATTATGGCTTTAGGGGAAAGGAAGCAGAGGTTTCTGGTCACATGAGGACACAGAGGAGGCTTGGAGGGGGAGGTTTAGGTTCCTGTCACCCACCTTTCTCCCAATGGCACATACTGTATTGAGAAGCAAAGGATGAGACAGTATTATTATTTTGGATGGACGGGGGTCTAGAGAAGAGATAGAAGTGGTCTGGTCATACGAGGACACAGAGGAGGGATGGACGGGGGTCTAGAGAAGAGATAGAAGTGGTCTGGTCATACGAGGACACAGAGGAGGGATGGACGGGGGTCTAGAGAAGAGATAGAAGTGGTCTGGTCATACGAGGACACAGAGGAGGGATGGAGGGGGAGTGTTTGGTAGAATGTATGGGTATTTTACTGAGCAGATGCTCACTTCAGTCTGTGAACACAAACGTGTTTGTGCGTACGCATGCGTTTGTGTGTGCAAGTGCGTGCGTGGGTGCTTGCATGCGTGTGTGTATGTGTACGTGTGTATGTATGTGTGCGTGCATTGGTGGGTGGGTGTTTGTGTGTGTGTGTGCGCACGTGCGTGGGTGCGTGTGTGTGTGTGTGTGTGTGTGTGTGTGTGTGTGTATGTGTGTGTATGTGTGTGTGTGTGTGTGTTTGTGTATGTATGTATGTGTGTGTGTGTATGTGTGTGTGTGTGTGTGTGTGTGTGTGTGTGTGTGTGTGTGTGTGTGTGTGTGTGTGTGTGTGTGTGTGTGTGCGCGTGTGTGAGTGTTTAACAGCAGCAGATGACTGGTATAAAACTAGGCCAGTGAACAGTGATGAATTAATGGAGTGTATTAAATAACATGTTTCATCTGGGATCCAAATGTGCAGTGAAACGTCCTTGTTGATTTCAGGATAAAAAGTATTGGCTGAAGTGGCACCCATTCTGACAGAAAATAGCCCATGACATTGAGGCTTCTTTGAAGAATACATGCCACTCTGGTAAAAAAAAGTGTTGTCTCTACTAGCACCCAATCTGACAGAAAGTAGAATATCGAAGCTACTCTGAATAATTTATCCTCTTCCCAAGAAAACCTACTGGTCCAGTGGCCATGGCAGATTGTTGAATTAGGCGGAAAAGGTGTATAATTATGATGAATATGTCAACCGGTACACTACCTGTACAATCCCTTCTAAAAGGATTGTGAAACCATGGTTATTCTGAACACCGAAATAAGACATTTTAAAAAAATGTTATTTCAAAGATTGAACCCAACTCAGGTGATACTGAAAAGAGTGGACTACCAAGTGACATAGAATAAGCCCAGGTAGGGCAGAATGAACAGACACTTCACGTTTCCTGTGATCTGGTCATTACATAGAGAACTCCCACTGGACTTTAATGCATACTAATGCCTGTCAATCACAAGTTGGGGACTTGTAGGCTGGGCAGAAAAGCTTTGAGGGCTTTGGACACCGGGGTATATATCGACGACAGTGGGGTGAGCTTTGGATCACCCTTTTAAATGGGAGGCCGGCTGCTGGAGATCACTGTGGTGGGGGACAAAGGGAGGTGACTTTAATTTAGCCTCTCCAGTGGGGCCTGAGGAGGTCGAAGCGCTGTCAGGTACAGCCACAGGAGGAGATATACAGTGAGGGAAAAAAGTATTTGATCCCCTGCTGATTTTGTACGTTTGCCCACTGACAAAGAAATGATCAGTCTATAATTTTAATGGTAGGTTTATTTGAACAGTGAGAGACAGAATAACAACAACAAAAAATCCAGAAAAACGCATGTCAAAAATGTTATAAATTGATTTGCATTTTAATGAGGGAAATAAGTATTTGACCCCCTCTCAATCAGAAAGATTTCTGGCTCCCAGGTGTCTTTTATACAGGTAACGAGCTGAGATTAGGAGCACACTCTTAAAGGGAGTGCGCCTAATCTCAGCTTGTTACCTGTATAAAAGACACCTGTCCACAGAAGCAATCAATCAATCAGATTCCAAACTCTCCACCATGGCCAAGACCAAAGAGCTCTCCAAGGATGTCAGGGACAAGATTATAGACCTACACAAGGCTGGAATGGGCTACAAGACCATCGCCAAGCAGCTTGGTGATAAGGTGACAACAGTTGGTGTGATTATTCGCAAATGGAAGAAACACAAAATAACTGTCAATCTCCCTCGGCCTGGGGCTCCATGCAAGATCTCATCCTCGTGGAGTTGCAATGATCATGAGAACAGTGAGGAATCAGCCCAGAACTACACAGGATGATCTTGTCAATGATCTCAAGGCAGCTGGGACCATAGTCACCAAGAAAACAATTGGTAACACACTATGCCGTGAAGGACTGAAATCCTGCAGCACCCGCAAGAAAGCACATATACATGCCCGTCTGAAGTTTGCCAATGAACATCTGAATGATTCAGAGGAGAACTGGGTGAAAGTGTTGTGGTCAGATGAGACCAAAATCGAGCTCTTTGGCATCAACTCAACTCGCCGTGTTTGGAGGAGGAGGAATGCTGCCTATGACCCCAAGAACACCATCTCCACCATCAAACATGGAGGTGGAAACATTATGCTTTGGGGGTGTTTTTCTGCTAAGGGGACAGGACAACTTCACCGCATCAAAGGGACGATGGACGGGGCTATGTACCATCAAATCTTGGGTGAGAACCTCCTTCCCTCAGCCAGGGCATTGAAAATGGGTCGTGGATGGGTATTCCAGCATGACAATGACCCAAAACACACGGCCAAGGCAACAAAGGAGTGGCTCAAGAAGAAGCACATTAAGGTCCTGGAGTGGCCTAGCCAGTCTCCAGACCTTAATCCCATAGAACATCTGTGGAGGGAGCTGAAGGTTCGAGTTGCCAAACGTCAGCCTCGAAACCTTAATGACTTGGAGAAGATCTGCAAAGAGGAGTGGAACAAAATCCCTCCTGAGATGTGTGCAAACCTGGTGGCCAACTACAAGAAACGTCTGACCTCTGTGATTGCCAACAAGGGTTTTGCCACCAAGTACTAAATCATGTTTTGCAGAGGGGTCAAATACTTATTTCCCTCATTAAAATACAAATCAATTCATAACATTTTTGACATTCGTTCTTCTGGATTTTTTTGTTGTTATTCTGTCTCTCACTGTTCAAATAAACCTACCATTAAAATTATAGACTGATCATGTCTTTGTCAGTGGGCAAATGTACAAAATCAGCAGGGGATCAAATACTTTTTTCCCTCACTGTATGACTTATTATAAGGCTTCATTTTGACCATCTTCTTTAAAGGACAACACAGGTATTACAAATAGTTTTCACTTATTGTAGCAGGATGTACTACAGTTCCCATAATGCTCTGTAACTATATCTGGTTTTATCTTACTAAAGACGTTTATAAAGCTAACGCTATGGTGTCCCGTCTCCTTATTAATACATAGTATCAGAAGTCAAATATAATCTGATGTGAATCTCCACCGAACGTCAATATTACACAACATACAGGTGTAGGAAAATAATCCTGCAGCAACAGTAAATGTGAATTATAATGTGGATTATAATGAATGGACATTTTTGTAGGGGTTGATACATTTTTCGTAAGGGAAAACCAAGTCTGAAATTTCAAAGTGGAAATTACAAACTTCAAAAGCCTTTTTAAACCTCAGTCAAATCACTACACGTTTTAAATGTGGAAAGCTCTCCTGCAACAGGGTGATCAAATTAAGATCCTACAGTACATGTGTATGTGGTTAAATGGGGAAGGGGAATTGAGAAAGATTGTCAGTTTAACACAAGACTGCTTTTGCTTGTATAATCCTGTGTACTAGGCCCCAGGTAGGTAATTAAGTAACTAGCCAACCACACATGAGTCAGCAAAGCCTGGGCTTGAATTTCAGCCAATTACGAGGGAGCATCTCACTGGCCGGCCAGCCCTTACAAATTTACCACAGAGACGTTTCTCATACGATGCAGGGGGAAGAGAAGGGCTTCCCTGTGGCTTCCCTGTGTAGACATATAAACATGTATGGGAATTATGTCAAATCAACCCAGGCTCAATACTCTCTGTCATGACATTCAGCTACCACGCATACAATACTCTCATGTGAAGAAACTAGAGAGGAGGGAGAGAGAGAGAGTAGAGAATCAATTCTCCTTTACTCTTCTGTCCTCCTTCCCTCTAGTCTCCTCTCTCCGTCAAATGGGCAGACTCTCAGTGGTGCATGGCTCACCTCCACTCCCCCCTCCTCCTCCTCCTCCTCCTCCTCCTCCTCTTCTCCCTCTCCCTCCTCCTCCTCCTCCTCCTCCTCCTCCTCCCCCTCCTTATCTCTCCCTCCTCATCTCCCTCCTCCTCCTCCTCCTCCTCATCTCTCCCTCATCATCTCCCCCCTCCTCCTCTCCCTCCTCCTCCTCCTCCTCTCCCCCCTCCTCCTCTCCCTCCTCCTCTCCCTCCTCCTCCTCCTCCTCATCTCTCCCTCCTCATCTCTCCCCTCATCATCTCCCCCCCCTCCTCTCCCTCCTCCTCCTCCTCTCCCTCCTCCTCCTCCTCCTCATCTCTCCCTCCTCATCTCTCCCTCATCATCTCCCCCTCCTCCTCTCCCTCCTCCTCCTCCTCCTCCTCTCCCCCTCCTCCTCCTCCTCCTCCTCATCTCTCCCTCCTATTCTCTCCCTCATCATCTCCCCCTCCTCCTCTCCCTCCTCCTCTCTTCCCTTCCTCCTCCTCCTCCTCCTCCTCTTCCTCCTCCTCCTCCTCCTCCCCCTCCTCCTCCTCCTCCTTCTCTCGCTCCTCCTCCTCTTCCTCCTCCTTTCTCCATCAGATTGGCAGGCTTTCAGTGATGTAGGCTCACCTTCTCCTCCCCCTTTTCTTCCTCTGTCTCCTTCTCCTGCTGGCGGGCGGATGGCTGTTCCCCTGAGAGGTAACACTGATGCTCTTTCAGCTCCTTCAGTGTCTGCTGTTGTAATGCAGGCTAGGCCAGACTGGGCCCACCAGACAGAACAAACAAGATCCCCCACACACACAAAGAGACACACACACAACCTTCCCTCTGTCTCCACATCAGTCCCTGAGCCAAATCTGCCTGATCTTATCTGGTTAACCTTCTGGAGGCACAGTGCACATAAAACCTATTAGAGTGTGAAAGTTAGCCGGCTGCCAAAGTCAGAAATCACATACAGTGTATTGAAGAGGTGTGAGAGAGAGAGAGAGAGGGAGAGGGAGAGGGAGAGAGAGAGAGAGAGAGAGAGAGAGAGAGAGAGAGAGAGAGAGAGAGAGAGAGCGAGAGAGAGAGAGAGAGAGAGAGAGAGAGGGGGGATGCAGGCTGCTAGAATGACACACAGGGAGAATAAGAGGTGAGGTGACAGATTAAAGGAGGGCAGCGGTGACTACTAATCTACAACCTCTGACATTTATTTCAGAGGACAGTGACAGCGAGGACAGAGTCCATCAGGAAGAGCTCTGGGACCAGTCATTTAAAACATATGGGGACATCTACTTCTGCACTGCAATTCATAGCTGCCCTACGTTGCCTGTCTTCCTGTATTTAGAATAAAATCTGCTAGTCATTTTTTATTTGCTACTTCAAAATTGATTCCTAAAGAAACTATACATAACTGATTTGATTTGACCCCTAACTATACACAATTTTTCAACACCTCATCAAAACCATTACTGGATATAAAGTATAATTTTTACTATTTTTTACATTGTAGAATAATAGTGAAGACATCAAAACTATGAAGTAACACATATGGAATCATGTAGTAACCAAAAAAGTATTAAACAAATCAAAATATATTTTATATTTGAGATACATCAAATATCCACCCTTTGCCTTGATGACAGCTTTGCACACTCTTGGCATTCTCTCAACCAGCTTCCTGAGATAGTCACCTGGAATGCATTTCAATTAACAGGTGTGCCTTCTTAAAAGTTAATTTGTGGAATTTATTTCCTTCTTAATGTGTTTGAGACAATCAGTTGTGTTGTGAGAAGGTAGGGGGGTATACAGAATATAGCCCTATTTGGTAAAAGACCAAGTCCATATTATGGCAAGAACAGCTCAAATAAGAAAAGAGAAACGACAGTCCATCATTACTTTAAGACACAAAGGTCAGTCAGTACGGAACATTTCAAGAACTTTGAAAGTTTCTTCAAGTGCAGTCGCAAAAACCATCAAGCGCTATGATGAAACTTTCCACTTTGAAAAGAAGGTTGACGACATCCGATCCTCGTTTGTTAAGTCTAATGACACTGCTGGTCCTACTCACACTGCCCTACCCTATGCTTTGACTTCTTTCTCCCCTCTCTCTCCAGATAAAATCCTGCGACTTGTGACTGCAGGCCGCCCAACAACCTGCCCGCTTGACCCCATCCCCTCCTCTCTTCTCCAGACCATCTCCGGTGACCTTCTCCCCTACCTCACCTCGCTGATCAACTCATCCTTGACCGCTGGCCATGTCCCTTCCGTCTTCAAGAGAGCGAGAGTTGCACCCCTTCTCAAAAAAACCAACACTCGATCCCACTGATGTCAACAACTACAGACCAGTATCCCTTCTTTCTTTTCTTTCCAAAACTATTGAGCGTGCCGTCTTTAGCCAACTCTCTTGCTATCTCTCTCAGAATGACCTTCTTGATCCAAACCAGTCAGGTTTCAGGACTGGTCATTCAACTGAGACTGCTCTTCTCTGTGTCACGGAGGCTCTCCGCACTGCTAAAGCTAACTCTCTCTCCTCTGCTCTTGTCCTTCTAGACCTGTCTGCTGCCTTTGATACTGTGAACCATCAGATCCTCCTCTCCACCCTCTCCGAGCTGGGCATCTCCGGCGCGGCTCACTCCTGGATTGCGTCCTACCTGACCGGTCGCTCCTACCAAGTGGCGTGGCGAGAAGCTGTCTCCGCACCACGTGCTCTCACCACTGGTGTCCCCCAGGGCTCAGTTCTAGGCCCTCTCCTATTCTCCCTATACACCAAGTCACTTGGCTCTGTCATATCCTCACATGGCCTCTCCTATCATTGCTACGCTGACGATACACAACTAATCTTCTCCTTTCCCCCTTCTGATAACCAGGTGGCGAATCGCATCTCTGCATGTCTGGCAGACATATCAGTATGGATGACAGATCACCACCTCAAGCTGAACCCTGGCAAGACGGAGCTGCTCTTCCTCCCGGGGAAGGACTGCCCGTTCCATGATCTCGCCATCACGGTTGACAACTCCGTTGTGTCCTCCTCCCAGAGTGCGAAGAGCCTTGGCGTGACCCTGGACAACACCCTGTCGTTCTCCGCTAACATCAAGGCGGTGACCCGATCCTGCAGGTTCATGCTCTACAACATTCGGAGAGTACGACCCTGCCTTACACAGGAAGCGGCACAGGTCCTAATCCAGGCACTTGTCATCTCCCGTCTGGATTACTGCAACTCGCTGTTGGCTGGCCTCCCTGCCTGTGCCATTAAACCCCTACAACTCATCCAGAATGCAGCAGCCCGTCTGGTGTTCAACCTTCCCAAGTTCTCTCACGTCAGTTGAAGCTCGCATCCGTTACAAGACCATGGTGCTTGCCTATGGAGCAGTGAGGGGAACGGCACCTCCGTACCTTCGGGCTCTGATCAGTCCCTACACCCAAACGAGGGCATTGCGTTCATCCACCTCTGGCCTGCTGGCTCCCCTTCCTCTGCGGAAGCATAGTTCCCGCTCAGCCCAGTCAAAACTGTTCGCTGCTCTGGCACCCCAATGGTGGAACAAGCTCCCTCACGACGCCAGGACAGCGGAGTCACTCACCACCTTCCGGAGACATTTGAAACCCCACCTCTTTAAGGAATACCTGGGATAGGATAAAGTAATCCTTCTACCCCCAAAAAAAAAAAAAGTGTAAAGTGGTTTTCCCACTGGCTATAGGGTGAATGCACCAATTTGTAAGTCGCTCTGGATAAGAGCGTCTGCTAAATGACGTAAATGTGCCCTTGAGCAAGGCACTTAACCCTAATTGCTCCTGTAAGTCGCTCTGGATAAGAGCGTCTGCTAAATGACTAAAATGTAATGTAAAAAATGAAACTGGCTCTCATGAGGACCGCCACAGGAACGGAAGACCCAGAGTTACCTCTGCTGCAGAGGATAAGTTCATTAGAGTTACCAGCCTCAGAAATTGCAGCCCAAATAAATGCTTCACAGAGTTCAAGTGACAGACACATCTCAACATCAACTGTTCAGAGGAGACTGTGTGAATCAGGCCTTCATGGTTGAATTGCTGCAAAGAAACCACTACTAAAGGACACCAATAAGAAGAAGAGACTTGCTTGGGCCAAGAAACACGAGCAATGGACATTAGACTGGTGGAAATTTGTCTTTTGGTCTGGAGTCCAAATTGGAGATTTTTGGTTCCAAACGCAGTGTCTTTGTGAGATGCGGTGTGGGTGAACGGATGATCTCTGCATGTGTAGTTCCCACCGTAAAGCATGGAGGAGGAGGTGTTTTGGTGTGGGGGTGCTTTGCTGGTGACACTGTCTGTGATTTATTTAGAATTCAAGGCACACTTAACCAGCATGGCTACCACATCATTCTGCAGCGATACTCCATCCCATCTGGTTTGGGCTTAGTGGGACTATTATTTGTTTTTCAACAGGACAATCACCCAACACACCTCCAGGCTGTGTAAGGGATATTTTACCAAGAAGGAGAGTGATGGAGTGCTGCATCAGATAACCTGGCCTCCACAATCCCCCGACCTCAACCCAATTGAGATGGTTTGGGATGAGTCGGATGGCAGAGTGAAGGAAAAGCAGCCAACAATTGCTCACCATATGTGGGAACTCCTTCAAGACTGTTGGAAAAGCATTCCAGGTGACGCTGGTTGAGAGAATGACAAGCGTGTGCAAAGCGGTCATCAAGGCAAAGGGTGGCTATTTGAAGAATCTCAAACATTAAATATATTTTCAGTTGTTTAACACTTTTTTCTTACTACATGATTCCATATGTGTTATTTCATAGAAAATAGTAAAAATAAAGCAAAACCCTTGAATGAGTAGGTGTGTCCAAACTTTTGACTGGTACTGTATATATATGGTTTATAACTCTCTGTCTGATCCCAGTAATAAACTATAGGTCTCCATTACCTTATATCAATGTTCTGTTCAGTATCTCTCTGTCTGATCCCAGTAATAAACTATAGGTCTCCATTACCTTATATCAATGTTCTGTTCAGTATCTCTCTGACTGTTCCTAATAATAACTATAGGTCTCCATTACCTTATGTCAATGTTCTGTTCAGTATCTCTCTGACTGTTCCTAATAATAACTATAGGTCTCCATTACCTTATATCAATGTTCTGTTCAGTATCACTCTGATTGTTCCTAATAATAACTATAGGTCTCCATTACCTTATATCAATGTTCTGTTCAGTATCACTCTGATTGTTCCTAATAATAACTATAGGTCTCCATTACCTTATATTAATGTTCTGTTCAGTATCTCTCTGACTGTTCCTAATAATAACTATAGGTCTCCATTACCTTATATCAATGTTCTGTTCAGTATCTCTCTGACTGTTCCTAATAATAACTATAGGTCTCCATTACCTTATATCAATGTTCTATTCAGTATCTCTCTGACTGTTCCTAATAATAACTATAGGTCTCTACTACCTTATATCAATGTTCTGTTCAGTATCTCTCTGACTGTTCCTAATAATAACTATAGGTCTCCATTACCTTATATCAATGTTCTATTCAGTATCTCTCTGACTGTTCCTAATAATAACTATAGGTCTCTACTACCTTATATCAATGTTCTGTTCAGTATCTCTCTGACTGTTCCTAATAATAACTATAGGTCTCCATTACCTTATATTAATGTTGATTCAGTATCTCTCTGACTGTTCCTCATAATAACTATAGGTCTCCATTACCTTATATCAATGTTCTGTTCAGTATCTCTCTGACTGTTCCTAATAATAACTATAGGTCTCCATTACCTTAAATCAATGTTCTGTTCGGTATCTCTCTGACTGTTCCTAGTAATAACTATAGGTCTCCATTACCTTATATCAATGTTCTGTTCTGTATCTCTCTGACTGTTCCTCATAATAACTATAGGTCTCCATTACCTTATATCAATGTTCTGTTCAGCATCTCTCTGACTGTTCCTCATAATAACTATAGGTCTCTATTACCTTATATCAATGTTCTGTTCAGCATCTCTCTGACTGTTCCTCATAATAACTATAGGTCTCCATTACCTTATATCAATGTTCTGTTCAGTATCTCTCTGACTGTTCCTAATAATAACTATAGGTCTCTGTTACCTTATATCAATGTTCTTATCAGTATCTCTCTGACTGTTCCTAATAATAACTATAGGTCTCCATTACCTTATATCAGTGTTCTGTTCAGTATCTCTCTGACTGTTCCTAATAATAACTATAGGTCTCCATTACCTTATATCAATGTTCTGTTCAGTATCTCTCTGACTGTTCCTAATAATAACTTTAGGTCTCCATTACCTTATATCAATGTTCTGTTCAGTATCTCTCTGACTGTTCCTAATAATAACTATAGGTCTCCATTACCTTATATCAATGTTCTGTTCAGTATCTCTCTGACTGTTCCTAATAACAACTACAGGTCTCCATTACCTTATATCAATGTTCTGTTCAGTATCTCTCTGACTGTTCCTAATAATAACTATAGGTCTCCATTACCTTATATCAATGTTCTGTTCAGTATCTCTCTGACTGTTCCTAATAATAACTATAGGTCTCCATTACCTTATATCAATGTTCTGTTCAGTATCTCTCTGACTGTTCCTTTTAATAACTATAGGTCTCCATTACCTTATATCAATGTTCTGTTCAGTATCTCTCTGACTGTTCCTAATAATAACTATATGTCTCCATTACCTTATATCAATGTTCTGTTCAGTATCTCTCTGACTGTTCCTAATAATAACTATAGGTCTCCATTACCTTATATCAATGTTCTGTTCAGTATCTCTCTGACTGTTCCTAATAATAACTATAGGTCTCCATTACCTTATAGTAATGTTCTGTTCAGTATCTCTCTGACTGTTCCTAATAATAACTATAGGTCTCCACTACCTTATATCAATGTTCTGTTCAGTATCTCTCTGACTGTTCCTAATAACAACTATAGGTCTCCATTACCTTATATCAATGTTCTGTTCAGTATCTCTCTGACTGTTCCTAATAATAACTATAGGTCTCCATTACCTTATATCAATGTTCTGTTCTTTCCATAGGCTTACACCACTGTATATCAATGTACAGTATAATGTCTTCACTCATGTCGTTGACACGCTAACAACATTAATCCAATGTTGCTATGAGTGTAAGTAGTGTAATACAGTACTATTACAGAGGTATCAGAGAAACTTAGGACTCTATTCAATCTGGATCGCTGAAGCGTTACAGATTACTTGATAGAAATGTAAAGGTCATTTACGATTGAGTCGTCATATGCAGCCTTCACCGTGAATGCAGTCTCCGCTAACGCGGGAACATTGCCTTTAAATTCCAATCACGCTTTAATGCTTAACTTCCGAAATACGGATTGAATAATGTGTGTGTAAAGTGTAACCCTAACCTGTTTAATTTCACATGAACTGTAGTGTTCGTTCTGTCAGCCATAATGTGGGTTTGTTAATACAAGGTGAAAAGCAAAGCAAAGGTGGCAGAACCAGATGGAATACATCGTAATAAGCCTTGTTTACACCTTGCACTAGCATGTAGGTTTTGTGATCTGATCAAATATGATACAATCACTATCTGATCAAAGTTTGTCGCGTCTACACATGGTATTAAAAGGTCTCTGATCCATCCACAGTGTCTGCATTGTAAACAGATTAGTAAATTATTTCACAGATATTTGTTTTAAGACATATTGATGCCATAAGTCAATTGTCAATTATTTTAGATCTGTTTACACTTGTAAGATATGCAGAGACAATGCACCCCGACTACCTCTGGAAGTGGTCAGGGAGATCTGATCACAATAAGATCACAATGGGTCTTTTAATCGTGTACACCTGTCTAAAAATGTGGGCACAATCAGAATGTGGAAAATATCAGGACAAAGGACGCATGTTAGCACCAGGTGTAGCTCAGTTGGTAGAGCGTGGCGTTTGCAACGCCAGGGTTGTGGGTTCGTTTGCCACAGGGGGCCAGTATGAAAAATGTATGCACTCACTAACTGTAAGTCGCGCTGGATAAGAGCATCTGCTAAATGACTAAAATGTATAAATGGGGCTTCTGAGGAGAACCTGTTGGTTTAAAGCTCAATACATCTGACAAAGGCATGACCACCAGATAGACTTGACACGTTCTCTGAAGCAGTACGAACATATTTCCTCTTTTATTTACATTCCTTGTTCAAATGTTAACATTTTATAACGCTATAACGCTTGATCAAGTTGGCATTTTTTTCTCATTAAAATAAATTGGCACAAGTAAAACATATGTAGACAAAAGTTTATTTACACCATACAACATTTTTCGTTTTTTAAATATTTTATACAGGGCTGCAGATGAGAGTTTTTGCCGAGAGTCTTCAAGCAAGATTCTGCAGTATTAAAGTTTGTGAAATATATTATTCATATAAAAGTGAGTATTACCTTTATTGCATTTAAAGCAATGAAGAATGTAGCTTTGACAAACATTCATTTTTATATGACAGAAAAATCCTCTTTGCCTGCCACTCTCGCTCATATATGTTTTATATTATAAAGTAAAAAGTGTAGTAATGGCCAAACAGACTTGTTATAAACTTTTTAAAAACCTGCATAAATATATACATTGTGCTTCCAGGGTCCAGTTTTGAGAAATATAAAACTGGACCCAACGAAGCTGGGATCGACATGGTATTATGTCTTCATTTAGCTTTTTGAGGTTTATTCATCTAGAAAGATTTTCACCTTTTTGAACCAATTCTTCTTACCACGGGTACTCTGAAACACATGATGGTAAATATTGTACACCCACCTGGCTGGCCTGCTGCACTAAGTACACTAGTGAGAATACAAAAAGTAACACTGATGTTTTTTGTTGTATTTTTTGTTTTATTTTTTCCTCCTGTCCGCTGTCGTTTCCTCGTAAATCGTATTGGCACATCATGTCCTTGTCATACTCCTTTATAATCCAGATATGTAGTAGGCCAAGGCTGTTAGGACAGTCTGTCCATTTTTTCAGTGCAAAATACATCCTTTCCCCTTTCCTCCATGTCCTGGTTATCGTTCTTCTCCTGGTTGTCCTCTTCCTGGTTTCTACTTCCTGGAAGTCTCCTTCCTGGAGTGCACCCAAAATGTCACCCTATTCCCTAATATAGTGCACTACTTTTGACCAGAGCCTTATGAGTCCTGTTCAAAAGAGCCCTATGGGTACTGGTCAAAAAGAAGCCTATAGGACCTGGTCAAAAGTAGTGTGCTCCATCGGGGCCTATTTCGTGGTTTGTTTAGATCAGATCAGATCAGACCTCTGTCTGGAAGTCTCCTTCCTGGACGTCTAAGGGGAGATTGACACACTTCTCCCACTCCGCTGCGGTCATCTCCAGAGAGTCCTTGGTGTCAGGGTCTAGTACATTCATACTGCTGTAGTTCTGGTACTCACAGGCTGGGTTGTAGCTCTCCCAGGGGTTCTTGTTGGGCATGGCCTTGTCCTTGGGAGGACAGGGACAGGTTAGCAGCAGATATGGACAGGGTCATAGCAGGACATAGGAGGTAGCATGCCTTATAGTCACTAGACATGGTTCACTATACACTGTTACTATATGTTATACCCTATGCACTTTATATGTTATATATAGGAAAGGGGCAGGGATATATATATATACACAGGGATATGTGAGGGTTATTACTTAGAAGGGAGCATGCCTCACTGTCACTAGTCACAGTTCACGGTTCTTCTTTTTCTTAAACATTGGGTAACATTGGTTAATAATAACTTCCATGAATAAGCATGAATAAACTGTTTTATAAATACATTTGTATTTCATCACTTTAAAACATTTATAAACATTCATATGAAAGCTATAATGGATTATTCAAGAAAGTTATTATAAAGTTTAGCCAAACAATGGATTATACAGAGACTTTGAATTACGATGTACTGCCTCTATGCATTGATCACCTCAACTAATGTTCTGGTAGAGCACATTAATGGTGTAATGGTTCTATGAGAAGCGTAAGTAACAAAAGGTAATGAAAAGTATCTCAAATGTGAATAATGTGGTTAGGCTATATCATGGAAGAATTCAAATGAATAGTGCGCTTTCCCTTGTAGCTGAATAACGGTGACGAGGGACTAGAGGATGAGCTTCCACTGTGTCTGACTGTGTGCTGTTCTGTTCCCATAATCTGGATGTACTCTCACTGACACTCACAAAGAGACTAGTAGGGAGGCAAATAGCGCAGCGAGCTATCGGAGCTGTTACTATGCAGTCAGGGAATACACAATGGTTACTAATGTTGTCTGTAGCTCTGGAGCCTGCCAGCTATTCAGCCAGCCCAGCCAGCACTGCAGTACATTTATTCCCCCCCCCAAAAAAAAACAAAATGTAAGTGAAAAAAAAAGAAGTCGTTTTCTATATAAATGTCCTTGTGGTGGTTACTAAGCAACAAGCAGCGAATTACGCTGTGCAGTGGGGTTGATTGAAATGTGAGAGAAGAGAGAGAGGATTACATGACATGGCAGGCCGAGGGGCTAACTGCCTGCCTGCTTGCATGCCGCAGAGCTGACTCTATTCTCACACAACAATAGGCCTGAGTGTGTTTTGGTCAACAGGCCAATTTCTGTCTGTAAACTATTCCCAGGATACAGTGCAGAAAGCAATGCAGAAATCATTCACTCAGAACTGACCATGTCCGGTGATATGTCAGGACTGATACAGCTCCTTGCATTTGAATGGATGTACTCAAATTGAGATGGAATACCACGACAGAAAGCCTTCTCACAGGGGCTCCTTTTCAACACATCTAAGATATATAGTCTGATTGAACCTTTCCAACCCCCAATTCACCTGGGGGGTGGTAAAGAGCGCCAAAGCAGGATCCTTTTCCTCGATTCCTTGCATCCATGTCCGAGTGGAGGGACCTTAGACCTTCTCATTCAATATGGTTGAGAAGGAGGCGAGGAGATGGGATACAAGGAATTGTGGAAAGATGAATTGAGAAAGAGCCAATGAGTCTTCAGACTGCCTGTGATGAGATAATGCCTGCCCTCTCTCAGACAGAGTCTCTCGTTTAGCGACTAGTCATCCCCCCTCACCACCAGCAGCTGGCAGGCCTGCTAGGTATAGAGCCATGTCACCGGATCTGTTCATTTGCTCAATGACTCAGTACGTGGTGCTGCTGAGCGGATGGACATCTAAAAAAGGCTATCTATCTTGCTTTGTACTCTAATCGGTCGACAACCACCAGCTTCGACCAATCACCCCATCTGGATTTTCTCCAGCTCTGTAATTGGTCTACAACAGCCGACCGCTGACCAATCATCTCCCCCTGCCCTTCACCATTTCCTGTTACTGCTGATTTCCTGTTCCTGTTCCTGGTATTATTACTCACCATGCTGCCCATATTTGGTATGTCTTGAAATCGATCCAGGGTTTGAAATTTCTGATTCAGTTCTTGGAACAGCTCCATGTGTCTTTTCCTGGTGTGCATGACTTTCTGCAATGGCAAGGGGTTCGTTTTGGTTTGGAAATCAAAGCCAATAATAGGATGGAGATTATAATGCAATGTGCTTTCCTCTCTACCCCCCTACACCTTTCTGAATAGCATTTCATCTGTCACTGGTATTATGGCAAGGCTAAGACATATTACAGGGGCCAATGTCTTTTAAGGATTTTGCATATAATGTAAGCCAGTTGAGTAATTACATATCATTTATGGCCAATTTTATTATCAAATCTACCTTTCACATTTATACAGAAAAGTCAGAATACAATAATTTGATGGAGAAATGGAATAAACCCACAAAAGTGGTTTGAGACCTTTGTGTCTTGGGCTGTCAGCCAATGTAATATTTTCCATCGAAAAGCACAAAAGTCAGGTGTGAAATGTGCATGTCACTTTATAAAGCATAACAGTTTTAAAATCAACTCATAGCCAATGGATGTACGTAAGCGATGGAGGAGGAACCAAATGAGAGTGGGTGAGATTTGCTGGCTGACCTTTGTACGGCTTTAGTTTGACAGGATTGTTTTACCTTAACTACGCCACACATCAATACATCTGTGTTGTGTCAAGACCATGTTACTCCAATAAGCTTAAGTGCTACAAAAAAGTAGTAGTAAATTAAAGGGTAGGGCAAACACGAATGCTCAGTGTAACAACGATAGTAAATTAAAGGGTAGGGCAAACACGAATGCTCAGTGTAACAACGATAGTAAATTAAAGGGTAGGGCAAACACGAATGCTCAGTGTAACAACGAAAGCCTGAAGCATGCACTTTGCCAACCAGTAAGTTTACTTACTTCAAAGTCCAGGTCTTGGTAGCGCGATTTTCTTCTCTGAAGACAAGAAAAACATATTGCAGATAATTAGACAACATACAGTATGTTAAAATGAGGGGGTTATGACCTTCTAAATACTATAGCAATTATAACTCAGTATTAATGAACACTAATTAACATTCTAAGCGTGACAAAATAAACACATTTTCCTTTACGGCAACAATGTGACAATCTTCTCACTTGAACACAGCTGCAAATTAATTATGTATTTACTTCTGCAGCTATTTCTAATTTGAACATTACTACAAACAATGGCTTTATTTACTTAAACCAACACTTCAACAGTCTTCTCCACTCCAGCCTACCTCTAAGGTTAAACCAACACTTCAACAGTTTTCTCCACTCCAGCCTACCTCTAAGGTTAAACCAACACTTCAACAGTCTTCTCCAATCCAACCTACCTCTAAAGAGCTCATGGATATGGTGGATCCCGTCTCGCTCCTCGACAGCCCTCCAGTCTCTTCCATCTCAGCCAGGAAGTTCTTGACGGCAGTGCGGGGTTCAAAGGGAAGGTTCTGCTGCATGTGTTCCTGTCCTCCTCCTGACCCGTACTGCTGCTGCAGGTTCTGATCCATGTTCATGTGCTCCATGCCCCCCATCACGCCCATCCCCGTCGGGCTCATGTTGAAGTCCGGTGCCATCTTGTAGTGTTGCATCATTCTCTCGTGGGGCAGCGTATCGCCCATGCCCATGCCCACGTTCATCTTGGTGGAGCTATCGTCCTTCAGGAGAGTGGGAAGTGTGTTACAGTTCCCAGATCCGGCCGCCGCCGAAGCCCGTGGCATCACGATGTAGTCCGTCTCCATCATCTGGCCTTGGGGTGAATGCCCGCCCACGCTGCCCATACCGCCCATATTGCCCATGTCGTGGCCACTGCCCATCCCGCCGTGCCCGTGCCCGCCCATATCCTGGTCGGACTGACGAAGAGCATCATCGGTGCATAGGTAGACGGTGCGGCGCATGTCGGACACGCTGTCGCCCAAGCAGCCCTCTCCCATGTCGCCCATGGGGCCCATGTGCATGCCGGGCTGCTGGATCATCACCTTGGACATGATGTTGCCGGGTAAGGTGGAGTAGTTGAGCCCCTCGTGCCCCTTCTCATCCTCCTCGTCGTTCAGAGAGATGCGGGATAGGGTGCCGGTGATGGTGGCCGCGCGGCAAGAGCCCATGTCTTTGTGGAGAGCTGTGGAGAGGAGAGACAGGGGAGATAGTGGAATGAATGCACCATACTGACAGACAGGGGAGATAGTGGAATGAATGCACCATACTGACAGACAGGGGAGATAGTGGAATGAATGCACCATACTGACAGACAGGGGAGATAGTGGAATGAATGCACCATACTGACAGACGGGGGAGATAGTGGAATGAATGCACCATACTGACAGACGGGGGAGATAGTGGAATGAATGCACCATACTGACAGACGGGGGAGATAGTGGAATGAATGCACCATACTGACAGACAGGGGAGATAGTGGAATGAATGCACCATACTGACAGACGGGAGATAGTGGAATGAATGCACCATACTGACAGACAGAGGAGATAGTGGAATGAATGCACCACACCGAGAACTAATGTCAGTCTGTTTTTAATGATCTGTTTATTTCTCATTTTATGCTTATTTTAAATAATTCCGATTTCAGACCATTGTTGCAGATTTCAGAACCTAATGTTGCATTTCCTTTTTCTGAATGTGTGTCAAAACAAATAATTGAAATTATAATGCCAGGACACTTGAAACAATGAACCAGATGTGTCTGGTATTACACTTTAATGACTATTTCCTCACACAGGTGGGATGAAATAGACAAAACTTGGCTACCGATCTCTTCAAACAGGACACAGGGACACTACTTCAAAGGAGCCAATATAGGGCATTAGATGTTCCTGACGTAACTAAGTACAGAGCTGACAAGCCGAGACAAGCCGACAAACCTCTGAGGAGGACTTTACCATCAAATAACAGCAGGTCAGGAGAACCTTTCTCAAATCCGACCCGAAATCCCTGATACCTACGACACCTTTTTTATCTTATTAAGGTTTGGTTCACCTTGGAAAACCCCCCAAACTCCAGACACATAACCAGGAGAGGCTAGCTTTTAGTTCTAAAGCTGCCTTGTCAGAAGTCAGAAATACCCTTTTGGAGGAACAGAACAGCCTGTACTGCCGCGCTCTGTGCTTCTCTCCAGCGCTGCAGAGCTGATGAGTTGCGTCCCAAATGGTAGCATATTCCTACATAGTGCGCTACTTTTGGCCCTGGTCCCTATGGGCCCTGGTCAACAGTAGAGCTATGAAGGTAATAGGGTGCCATTTGGGATGCAGGACAGAGGTGTTTTGGGGCCATTTTAATCTTCGCCTTCTGAATCCTCCACAGGGGAATTGCCTGTTCGAAAACCAACAGGCTGCAAGGAGACAACAAGGTCAGCAGTGTGTGTTTGTGTGTGTGTGTGTATGTGTCTGTGTGTGTCCAGCCCAGCCCAGCCCAGAGCAGAGCAGAGCAGAGCAGAGCAGAGCAGAGCAGCGCAGCACAGCCAGAAACAGAAAACCTAACAATTCCTTTTTGTTTTCAGCCTGAATCACCACAGAGTGGAACAGGGAGATAAACAGTGGTGCAGAGAGAGAAAGGAAGGAGGGGGTGGAGGTGGTAGGGGGGTAGGGGTAGAGGGTGGTGGAGGGGGTCGAGTGGTAGGGAGGTAGGGGTAGTGATGGAGGTGGACGAGGGGAAGGGGGGTAGGGGTAGAGGGTGGTGGAGGTGGTCGAGGGGTAGTGGGGTAGGGGTAGAGGGTGGTGGAGGTGGTCGAGGGGTAGGGGTAGAGAATGGTGGAGGTGATCGAGGGGTAGGGGGGTAGGGGTAGAGGGTGGTGGAGGTGGTCGAGGGTAGGGGGTAGGGGTAGAGGGTGGTGGAGGTGGTCGAGGGGTAGGGGGTAGGGGTAGAGGGTGGTGGAGGTGGTCGAGGGGTAGGGGGGTAGGGGTAGAGGGTGGTGGAGGTGGTCGAGGGGTAGGGGGGTAGGGGTAGAGGGTGGTGGAGGTGGTCGAGGGGTAGGGGGGTAGGGGTAGAGGGTGGTGGAGGTGGTCGAGGGGTAGGGGGTAGGGGTAGAGGGTGGTGGAGGTGGTCGAGGGGTAGGGGGGTAGGGGTAGAGGGTGGTGGAGGTGGTCGAGGGGTAGGGGGTAGGGGTAGAGGGTGGTGGAGGTGGTATGACTCCATGGCATGAGGGATGGGCAGGCAGGCGAGGGATTATTCCTGGTATATATTCTTGGCACAGCAAGTTATTATTGTTGGTATATTTCCTGGTATATATTCCTGGTGTTATTCCAGATAGTGTTCCTGATAGATAAAATAATTTGGATTTTACTTTAATCCTTAACACTAGATCTGCTAAAGCAGTCATTTTGACTGCTCATTATTCATAAAATGTTGCATTACTCTGCCATGTTTTAAGTCATGCCACTCTGTCCTTTACTTTTTTCTAATGAAGTCTATATCACACACTGTCCTTGTTACAATCTTAATATTAGAACCAGTTTTAAGAAGGCATGTCATTTTTTTGAATGGTTTTCCCCCCGTTGCCCCTCCTTCTCACAACAGTAGGGCCTGCTTCACTCCAGTGCCCAGCTGATAATCACCCCGACAAACTGAACCTAAACTATAACAACAGATGAAATAAAAGTAAAGTATGATGGGGAGAATGGGGGAGAAAGGGGGAGAAAGGGGGAGAATGGGGGAGAGTGGGTGAATTGATGAGCAATGGCAAGCGAACAATGCATAATTATGTAATCACCAATGGTGAATGAAGAACAGGGTGGGACATTCTATTGTATTGATCCATTCTAATTATAGGTCTAATCTTGAAATGGTATTTACCCTATATCAGTTCACCCAAATCAAAGCAGTCGTATCAGTCTACTCTGGCCTACTGGGGGGTAGGCTTCACAGTGAGAGCGTGTGTAATTATATATGCTGAAAGGCTGAAAATATCTGGGAAAATATCCACATTGGGCAGCAGACGCCAGTGTGGGAGAATGTGGTGGTAAGGCTTGTTGAACCTTAGGTTGGTAAGGGGAGAAATGTCACAATGGACAATTTCTTCACTTCACTGTCATTGGTGAACAAGTTGCTTGCAAAGAAAACAAGTCTGGCCGGCACCATGAACAAAGTGAGAATGACAAGACAACTGGACACAATAAAGAGAAAACTGGAGACTATTGCACACTACAACCAGACAAAGGTACGTCAAAGTGTGTCAAGCAAGTGAAAAGGTACTAAAATTGTGTTAACTGTTAGGACAAGGAATAACAGCTAAATTAAATCCAACTGATGCCGTTGTGTGAAGACGCACAGAAGCAGGAGCTGACAAGAATGGACTATTTTTGACTGCTGTCACATCTACACTCATATTCATTATAATGCCTTTATTGCTTTTGTGCCGAGTTTCACTATTTATAATGATGTTTAGGCTACTGATGTTTTCCTCATTTGACTGCGTGTCTTTTGACCATGTGTCTTGGTGGTTGGGGTATTTTTTATTTTATTTTGTCCTTATAAAAATTAACTGTTACCATGTTCCAACGTATATGCTTTCTGTTTCACAGTTGTAACAAAGGCACTCCTCGAATAAAATGGATTGAACGCTTTAATTTCGTGGTGTTTCATTTAACTAATGAAAATGCTACTGTGTTATTTCAAATAAAATACACAAATCGTATTCTAATGTCACCCAAGGCCTTCATAAACACAACCAAATGATTATTTTTTGTGATAGCATATATTAAATATATTAATTACACTGTTAGAATGTTGCAGTCGAGGACCAGCGGTTCTATTGTTAAGAGTCTATTGACGCAGCGCTCTAGCCGACGCTTGGCATTGTGCATGGTGATCTTAGGCTGCTCGGCCATGGAAACCCATGGAGCTCATGAAGCTCCAGATGAACAGTTCTTCTGCTGACATTGTTTCCAGAGGCAGTTTGGAACTCGGTAGTGAGTGTTGCAACCGAGGACAGAATATTTTTTATGCGCTGCACGCTTCAGCACTCGGCGGTCCCGTTCTGTGACCTTGTGTGGCCTACCACTTCGCGTCTGAGCCATTGTTGCTCCTAGACGTTTCCACTTCACAATAACAGCACTTACAGTTGACCGGGGCAGCTCTAGCAGGGCAGAAATTTTACGAACTGACTTGTTGGAAAGGTGGCATCCTATGACAGTGCCATATTGAAAGTCACTGAGCTCTTCAGTAAGGCCATTCTACTGCCAATGTTGTCTATGGAGATTGCATGGCTGTTTGCTCGATTTTATACACCTGTCAGCAACTGGTGTGGCTGAACTAGCCGAATCCACTAATTTGAAGGGGTGTCCAAATACTTTTGTATATATAGTGCATCTCCTAGATATAGGACAGACACTTCAAAACCTTATTCCTTATGATTTATTTAGTCTTTTTTGCCATTTATGAATGTGTTATTCAATGCGTTTCTATGGGCTATAGTAGTAAAGGCCAAATTCAATATTTTATCAAATCATTTTTGTATATATATATTTGTTTAACCCTAAAGGAGTCCTTAAATTCCAAATCAAATAGCTAAATGATCCATGGTATGACCATCTTAAAACAATTCCATATGTTCCCCCCAACAGCTTAGACTTTTACAGTTAATAAGTGTTAATAATGCTCTATGTAGCTAATCATTTCATGTTAAAAATATTATATATGTAACGTATGCTTCATAACATACCGTTAATCTAGCCTAATTTATAAACATACTTTTCGTCTTTTATACAGCATGTGTGTCTGCATGGAACAACGGCAGGGTATTACGTAGCAAAACCTATGCAGCTGCTACAATGTCTGTGACGGCTAGTATTGTCGTGTTCATTCACTGTCAGTAAAATCACTTATAACCCACTGCAATCATTTGCATGACTCATTCACACAACAAACACATCCACCTCAATACCCTGTAACAACAACATGCTAAGACCACTTGCCCAAGCCTGGTAGCTGACAACCGCTGTGTTCGCTTTGATTGACCGAAAACCCCACCTTCCTATAGTAACTCGTACTTACTGTGTTGACTAGAAACGTAATGCATTTCTAGTGTGTCTGCAGTAGGTCTGCAGGCTGGCAGCTCAGTCTAGGACTAGGTCTACTGCAATGAATTATTTATGAACTAGACGTGGGCTTCTACAGTACCAAGTTTCACGCATTTATATAAAAAGGTTGTCGCAGTGTGTGGCAGCGTGAAAGGAGCCCAAATTGCAAATCATTAAGTTCAGTTTACCTTGTAAAAAGTTTTCAATAAGAGGGCGGAATCGCAATAAACCAGCCTAGACTTTTACATCAAAAGACAGAACACTCTAGGCCTAGGGTGTCCACCCACTCGGCCCAGAGTGGGAGAAAACGCGCTTTGGAGATGACATTTCACTTCCTTATGTTATAAAATACATTTTACCTAGACAAATATGATTTTTCTTGTTTTGAATTATTCAGTGGGGTCTTTCTCTAACATATCATTAATATTATATCCAACAAGTCGGATTTAATAACCTAATACATCCGATAATAAGCACCGAGCTCTGTTGACAGAGCGGTGCAGCTTTCTCAATGAAACTTTTGAGGATTTTTATATTTTGTGGTCGTCGTCTTCCAAGTTGTTTCCGCCGGTCGCAAATAGCTAAGTTAACATGACACGAGCTGAATTAAATGTAAAAAACATTGAAAATAAAAAACGTGCGGTTCGCTCAGTGCTCCACTGACATTTCCCAGAGATATGCTTGTTTTTGTGAGAAGTCTTCGAAAAAGAACAGTAACTTCACATTAATATGAACAGCGTATAGTAAAATATGAAAATACTACATGTCATGTCTCAAAATCGATATCTATCTTACCTCCATATTGTTTTATGTCCTCCGGATTTTAGAAGAAAGATGACAAATTCAACGGTAATCCTGTCTGTAGAGTTCAATGGTAATCCTGTCTGTAGAGTTCAATGGTAAGCCTGTCTGTAGAGTTCAATGGTAATCCTGTCTGTAGAGTTCAATGGTAAGCCTGTCTGTAGAGTTCAATGGTAAGCCTGTCTGTAGAGTTCAACGGTAATCCTGTCTGTAGAGTTCAATGGTAATCCTGTCTGTAGAGTTCAATGGTAAACCTGTCTGTAGAGTTCAATGGTAAACCTGTCTGTAGAGTTCAATGGTAAGCCTGTCTGTAGAGTTCAATGGTAAGCCTGTCTGTAGAGTTCAATGGTGAGCCTGTCTGTAGAGTTCAATGGTGAGCCTGTCTGTAGAGTTCAATGGTAAGCCTGTCTGTAGAGTTCAATGGTAAGCCTGTCTGTAGAGTTCAATGGTAATCCTGTCTGTAGAGTTCAATGGTAAGCCTGTCTGTAGAGTTCAATGGTAAGCCTGTCTGTAGAGTTCAATGGTAAGCCTGTCTGTAGAGTTCAATGGTAATCCTGTCTGTAGAGTTCAATGGTAAGCCTGTCTGTAGAGTTCAATGGTAAGCCTGTCTGTAGAGTTCAATGGTGAGCCTGTCTGTAGAGTTCAATGGTAAACCTGTCTGTAGAGTTCAATGGTGAGCCTGTCTGTAGAGTTCAATGGTGAGCCTGTCTGTAGAGTTCAATGGTAAGCCTGTCTGTAGAGTTCAATGGTAAGCCTGTCTGGGAGCCTTAATTCTCTCACAGCATCCAGCCTAGCTGACTCCATGATATTCTCCTGATTTATGACCATTGATTTTGTCACCCTAATTCTGACCATCCTACAAGGGTAAAAACTCCAATACATTTTGAACAGATTATGATAGAGACATTAACATATTATTTTAGCCATTGGTCAAAATATGTGTTTTTGATTGGATACTCTTAAAAACACAACGTTTACATGAAAAGACAGCGTACCGTTAAAAAACGCAATACTTTCAACATGAGTCATCAACAAAACCAACGAAACCAGGGCTACAGTGCAACGCTTTCCCATCGTCCATTTTGTTAATGAACAACAGGCACAAAGGAAACGATAAGCGCTGTCATTATTATTCAGATTCACGACTCTCCCACTCTATCTTACCCTTCCTTTTGATTCCAAGCAATGCGTTTCATCCCACACAGAAAGCTAGCCGGCTTTCTGACACCTAACAAATTCTCTTCTTTCACTAAAGCCTCCTCTTCTCACTCCTCTGTTGCGTCCCAAATGGCACCCCTATTCCTTTATAGTGCACTACCTTTGACCAGGGTCAATAGGGCTTTGGTCAAAAAGTAGTGCATTGTATAGGGGAATAGTGTGCCATTTGGGATGCATCCTCTTCGCAAATCAAATGGGTCTGTTTTGATCATTAAGCCAGCAGGCGTCCAATGTGGATAGTGGGCTGTTACACAACCTGGGATATTATTTTATACTGTGTCTAACTCCTTTTTAGGGCTTTCATTTCAATAGGCAAAGTAATCAGGAGCTCATTAATTTAATATGACACCATCTGGTTGTTTACCTGATCGACAGGCGATGTCCACGTCTTTCTCAAAGTCCGTCTGTTGGGGGAGAAAATACAAAAGTGGTGAAAATACGGTCAGACAGATTTATATTTCAGCTTTGACACAACAGAATATGTCATATAATGTGACGCTGCCACAGATGTGAAGTGACAGGCACATACACATGCACATGTCTGGTTTAAAGTTTTAAAAACCTAGCAAAGTTAAACCTTTATGTGTATTTTCCTTTTCATGCTGTTATGTTATGAATCTGCCAGTTCTGACTGTTATGTTATGAATCTGCCAGTTCTGATTGTTATGTTATGAATCTGCCAGTTCTGACTGTTATGTTATGAATCTGCCAGTTCTGACTGTTATGTTATGAATCTGCCAGTTCTGACTGTTATGTTATGAATCTGCCAGTTCTGACTGTTATATTATGAATCTGCCAGTTCTGACTGTTATATTATGAATCTGCCAGTTCTGATTGTTATGTTATGAATCTGCCAGTTCTGACTGTTATGTTATGAATCTGCCAGTTCTGACTGTTATGTTATGAATCTGCCAGTTCTGACTGTTATGTTATGAATCTGCCAGTTCTGACTGTTATGTTATGAATCTGCCAGTTCTGACTGTTATGTTATGAATCTGCCAGTTCTGACTGTTATGTTATGAATCTGCCAGTTCTGACTGTTATGTTATGAATCTGCCAGTTCTGACTGTTATGTTATGAATCTGCCAGTTCTGACTGTTATATTATGAATCTGCCAGTTCTAACTGTTATGTTATGAATCTGCCAGTTCTGACTGTTATGTTATGAATCTGCCAGTTCTGACTGTTATGTTATGAATTTGCCAGTTCTGACTGCTATGTTATGAATCTGCCAGTTCTGACTGTTATATTATGAATTTGCCAGTTCTGACTGTTATATTATGAATCTGCCAGTTCTGACTGCATTATTTGCACTGGCAAAGCTAAGATGGCTGCCATTGTCATTTTGGTAGACTATCCCTTTAACGGTGCATGTCCCTTTAAGAAAAAAGTAGCTGTTTGGGGAAATGTTTGGCTTGTACCTGGCTGAGGTTCTATTTGTGTGGAAAACTTTTTAAGCACAGGAGGCTGCTGAGGGGAGTACAGCTCATAATAATGGCTGGAATGGAGTAAATGGAATGGCATCAAACACATGGAAACCATGTGTTTGATGTGTTGGATACCAATCCATTAACTCCCGTTCCATCCATTACTATGAGCCCGTCCTCCCCAATTAAGGTGTCACCGGCCACCTGTGCTTTTAAGCAACTTAGATTTAACAACTCCAGGGAATTATTTTTGTTTATTATTGTTGATTTTTACTCCTACTTGGAGGATGAAATTTAGCTGTTGTGAGAAAATCTCCCCCAGGCCGGATTTCCCTCTCCCTCAACCATCCGGTGAGATCTATCCCGGTGATTGTATTTTTATTTGAATTAATTGTATTTTTGCATTTTGAAGGGGGATTGCTAATTTTTACTTTTTGATTGACTTTGGGACTATTTTCTGTTAGGATTCTATTTGGGATTTTTTTCTTCCTGAACTTTATTTTGGGTCTATTTGAATTGGTTTTGTGAAATGATACACATTCTATGACAATGTGTTGATGTTTCTCACTGTATTCATTTAGTCTGTCTTGTTTTAGTCACCTTCATATATATATATATATAGTATTTCTTTGAACTTTAATATTGTAGCATGGTTTGAGATCCAAGTTGATTGTTACAATATGATATCATAAATGAAACCTAGAGAAACTCCAGCTACATGCATTGTTGAGATTAAGTCAATAGAAAAATATTTTGCCTATCCTTTGATATCTGATTAAACATGTCATCATTATATAGGAGTAGTTTCATTGCATCTATCTATTGCCTTTCCCTGTTTGGGTCAGATACTGTCAAGTTAAAGGTCCTATTCTTCACTGCTCCATTCCTAACAATATGGCAATACGCATGTAAAAGGGATTTTATAGCACTAAAACAGCAGTCGGGAAGCAATCACTGTTTGTTCTCTGCAAATTATACTATTGAACCGGGGGCACCCCGACAGCCAACACACCATTCTACAACGGTGGAAATTAATTCAATCTGAGTAGGAGGATATTAGGATATTAGAATGCAAACGATGGGAAGATCAGACGATAGATATGATGAGCGAAGGCCGTTGGCAGTTGGCGTTCTGCTGGATCAAGAGATTTGGTGTGGCGTTACAAAGGTCATTCAAAGAACTGGTGCTTTATTATGTGTGTTGGGGGGGGCTGGAGAGGGGGCTCTGTAAATGAAAAAGACGCTTGACGAAAGTGACAGGAAGTAGGGAAACGGAAAATGGATCTAATTTATTAATGTGTGTGTGCATGTGCGTGTGTGTGTGTGTGTAATGTATTACAGGGGCCAGGGCCACATGCGGCTGTACACTGTGTGTAATGTATTACAGGGGCGAGGGCCACATGCGGCTGTACACTGTGTGTAACTACAGTTGAACTAAAGCAGCTATTTGTAAAACGATGGGTAACAATGCCTCATCCAGCCGAACCAGCAGAATTGGAATTTCAGTTTACTTCCTTAATTGGCTGAAATGGAATGGACCCCAACCCTGCTATGAAGGCTTGTCTTGAGGGTATATAATACTATACCCTTTTCACACTGAGCTGAGCCAAGGCGATCCCTGCCGAGCCGTACTGCACTGGCCTGGTTACGCATCCACCACAGTTGCTGGAAACATACTGGAAAGGACAATGTGAAAAGAATGTATCCTAGCCAGAGCCAGCACAGTACGGTTCAGTTCAGTCCTATAGTGTGAATCAGCTGTTAGGGGCAAATCCTAACCTCCACTTAAGTGGAATTTTCACTTGGTGTATGTCCCAAATGGCACCCTATTACCTGGTCAAAAGTAGTGCACTATATAGGGAATAGGGTGCAATTTCAGACGTAGTCTCATTGACATCAATTAAACATTTTACTCGTGAAAATGTGGATTTGCTCCTTTGTCTCAAATATAAAGGCAGGTATAGGCTTTGGTTGAGCGCAGAGGAGGCTGGTGAGGGGAGGACAGCTCATAATAATGGATGGAATGAAGTGAATGGAATGGTATCAAACACATGGAAACCAGGTGTTTGATGTGTTTGAGACCATTCCATTTATTCCGTTCCATCCATTACCACGAGCCCGTCCTCCCCATTGGAAATGCCACCAGACACCACTAGGTTGAGGGTTATACTGGTGTTGCTTACCATAATCTGAGCATGACCGTTGGGGAAAGTTCCAGTGTTGTCAGCATTGAGGGGGTCTTGACAGTTTCTGGGGTCCTGACAGTTTCTGAGACGACATCTGAAAGCATCTTGGACCTGGGGAAAGTGAGGCACCATAGAAGTAGTATTATTATTATTATAAGTAGTATTAGAGCACATTAGTATAACATGATATATAATGTGTATTTTAGTTTCTGACATGCTATGGCCATGACTCTAGAGAGTAAAGAAAAAACCATGCTCTATTGTTCCTGCTGTAACCTTGACCTTGCTCACAGTAATTACAGCTACTTTCCAAAGGGGAGGGGCAAGTTAACAGGAAAGTGATCTGGAGTTAATCTGGTCCAGATCACTAATCTCCTAATCATCTCCTAATAAATACTGTAGTTAGGGCCAAACGGGAAACAGGAAGTGTGAGTGTGTGTGGGGCAACACGAGATAAGAGGGATTAAACATGTATAAGGGTCAACAAAACGTAGTGACACAGGGTGTGACCTGGGGCATGTTCATTTGGCACCGAACGTAAAATAGATCAAATGGGGAGGTTCTATCTGAATTGGTCTAATAAGAAACCTTAATTTTTATATCCTGTTGGAAAGTATTTTTGAAAATAATTTTTCTATGGTGTGCACTATGAACAGAATCCTACTAAAAGAGTATCCCCTTCTCCCTAACCCATACCTCCCTCTCCCTCCTTCCCTCCCCCTCTCCTTCCCTCACTTCCCCAATACCTCCTCCTCTCCCTCCTCTCCCTCCTATCTACCTCCTCCATCCCCCTCCCCTCCTCTCTCCCCTCCTCTCTCCCCTCCTCTCTCCCTCCTCTCTCCCTCTTCCTTACCTCTTTCCTCAGGATACAGTGCACCATGACGATGACGAAGCCCTGCAACGAGTCGAAGACAGAGAAGAGGATCTGAAATAGGATGGAGCGCTTGTCTGTCATGGCCAGCACTGCAGACATCCAGGTCAGAGCCAGCAGAGGCAGAACCACACAGGAACTCCACAGAGAGGCCCTGAAGGAGGGAGGGAGAGGCAGGAGAGGGAGGGAGGGAGGGGGAGGGAGAGGGAGGGAGACAGGGGATAGAGGGTAAGGTAAGTGTCTGCATTACCACCTGACACACATCAGATCATAGAAGACATTACTGCCTGGCCAGACTACTACAGCGGTCTCTCTTGTTGATAGAAGACATTACTGCCTGGCCAGACTAATGATTCACATTGCCAGCAACTCAGTCTAGGAAGACATACAGAAGCACCAGAAACACCATCTACTGTTTATGAACACATACTCTGTTACCAGCTAGTGTTCTGTTGTCTCTCTGACATACAAGACATTACTGTCTGACTGCCCAGTACTCTACTATAGGTCTAACATTACTGTCTGACTGCCCAGTACTCTACTATAGGTCTAACATTACTGTCTGACTGCCCAGTACTCTACTATGGGTCTAACATTACTGTCTGACTGCCCAGTACTCTACTATAGGTCTAACATTACTGTCTGACTGCCCAATACTCTACTATAGGTCTAACATTACTGTCTGACTGCCCAGTACTCTACTATAGGTCTAACATTACTGTCTGACTGCCCATTACTCTACTATAGGTCTAACATTACTGTCTGACTGCCCAGTACTCTACTATAGGTCTAACATTACTGTCTGACTGCCCAGTACTCTACTATAGGTCTAACATTACTGTCTGACTGCCCAGTACTCTACTATAGGTCTAACATTACTGTCTGACTGCCCAGTACTCTACTATAGGTCTAACATTACTGTCTGACTGCCCATTACTCTACTATAGGTCTAACATTACTGTCTGACTGCCCAGTACTCTACTATAGGTCTAACATTACTGTCTGACTGCCCAGTACTCTACTATAGGTCTAACATTACTGTCTGACTGCCCAATACTCTACTATAGGTCTAACAAGGTATTTCTCCAGACCATCAGACCATAGCAGTCTCAGTTGAGGAAGGAATACAGCTATCTATGCAAGGACACATATGCTGCCCTGTTTATTCTCTGTAGCGCTACCAAGGTCTTGGTCCAGACACACAGACCATCAGACGAGTCATACACACACACACACACACACACACACACACAGCTAATCTTATTAATTCCCCCTGCCAGGTATCGATGTACTGTAAGACAGCACTTACATGGCATTGCTGGCTGTAGTTGCAGAGAGAGCAGTTGTGGACACCACACCACATTTGGCACATTTCAGAGTTAACCCTGTATGGGGCTCGTTCATCGGTCTGTGGGACAACAAACAACAAGAAAACAACAGGAAATAGTGTTAGTGAAGAAGCAGCGCTAGGACTAGCATAGCATTCCAACTGTTCTATCATACAAGATGTGGACACTAGTGATGATAGTAGTGAAGAAGCAGCACTAGGACTAGCATAGCATTCCAACTGTTCTATCATACAAGATGTGGACACTAGTGATGATAGTAGTGAAGAAGCAGCACTACACCATCCCAACGTTCTCTATCATGTTAGTAGTAACCAGGGCCAATTTGTCAGTGTTTTTAAGGAAAAACAGTAGCACCCACAACTTTTCATATAGTATTAGCCAGACAGACGTGTGTTAGCGTGGGTGTTGTAGAGGGCTTTAGGATTAACACGCATCAAGAGGACGACATAACATAACGTTTGTGAAGAAAAAAAACATCACTAGGAATGGCATCCCAACTTTCTCTATCACACAAGTAGTAGTCAGGCAGGGCCAAAGGGTTTTAACAACGCATTACAAGATGACATAAGGCTGGTCTATGGACTGTCTGTGGACAGTTGGCACATTCTAGTGGGCTACAGGCATGTTGTTAGACCAAGTATAAACCAGTCTTTACGTGGTGCTTTTTTAGAGGGATTCTGGTGTACCAACCAACAAGAAGACAACAGAAAAGAACACATTCCAACTCTCTGTATCATGTTAGTAGTAGTCAGGGCCAATCTGGGGATGTGTGTAGGCGGTGGGCGTTTTAAAGGATTTTCATCATGGACTGATTCTGCCACGTCTACACACACACACACACACACACACACACACAAACACACGTCGTCTCCCCCAGAGAGATGTGACCTCTTTATGTTGATGTTCTCCCATCAGCCAGAGTAAAGAACGAGGTCTTATCTCCATGTGGAAAATGAAGACATCCAGAAGGTGTGGGTGAATGTGTAGTGAGGAGGAGTCAGACTATTATGTCAACTAAAGGACTAGAGAAGTAGGCCGCTGCAGATCTTAAGAGAGCTACACAGTCAACAGTCCAGCCAACCTGCAGGTAAACAACAAGCACTTCAATGTCCATAGACGTAAGTATAACCAGTTACTGTCTGTCTTTGTCGTGTATCACAATGTATTTTGTAAGTAGGTGGTTTCTTACCCAGCTGCTTCAGACATACTTCAGGTCATAGAAATATAATAAAATAGAGCTTCTCTTTGCTGTAGGTGGTTTCTTACCCAGCTCGATGCTTCGGCTTCTTCTCCAGAATCCCGTCTCTGGAGACCAGCTTGTTGAACACCAGGATGCCAATCACCATGTTGACCTGTTTATAGAGAAGGAATACCTTTATATATCTATTACAGTTTTTTTCAATTGCTTAAGCACAATTTTGAAAAACAGGGCCCGGTTTTTCAAACCCCTTCACACAATTAGCACAACACTACACCAAAGTAGCACAACACCTCAGATCATTTGCAAAATTGAACACTTTTGTCAAAACTATACAATGTCTTATAAAAACCTTATTTTGTTGTCATAACATAAACCCAACCATAATAAGCCATTTAGCAGACGCTTTTATCCAAAGCGACTTACAGTCATGCGTGCATACATTTTCTGTGTATGGGTGGTCCCGGGGATCGAACCCACTACCCTGGCGTTACAAGCGCCGTGCTCTACCAGTTGAGCTACAGAGAACCACAACCATCATATGGTCTGATTCTGTTTGAATCAGTTAAACACTCCTGTGCTCAACCTAAAACACTTTCAGCATTTACACAGAGAAAGTGTCAAAATAAATTCACCAACACCACATGACAACAATTGTGCAGACTAATGAAAATATTTCTTTATTTTCATGTACTCAAGTCAGTCAATACTGAACATTTCAACAAAACATTCATAACAAAACATTTTCCAGTTTTCATACAGTATTTCTGAACGTACCATAAGCTTACAATAATACTGTAACATAAATTACATATCCAGTTCAGTACCGAATAAAAAATAAAAATAACCTAAACATCTCTCCGCCTAGCTGGATCTGGCCACAGGGCCTCGTCAACATCACAGGCTATATTTTCATTTGCAAGGCAACGTGGGAAGAATCTTTTGGAGTGACGAATCCACTCTTGTATGGATGCTGCTTCAATTTGATCACATGCTTCCACTATAGCTTGAATGAGGGCCATCTGGACATAGGGTCGGAGATCATAAACCTTCCACCGCCATGCTGAGAAGAACTCCTCGATTGCATTATTGGCCAAAACAAGGTTTATGATGTCTCTCGCTTGCTCCTGTGTAAATATGGGGCCCCTCCCTCCTTGGTGTTCTCGACGTTCAATCCTATGTTGGCCAAACAAAATACATGTAGTTTACTGTAAAATGATACAGGAATAGATACCAAACTGTTGATATAGTACATGCAGTAAGCTATGGATTTTCTGTTGACAGAAGATACGTTTCTCACCTGTGCTCTTGACGAAATGTCTGAACTATTGATGCCACCGTGTACCTGCTTAGGTTAGGCTGTACTCTCAGTCCAGCCTCCCTCAGTGTTAGTCCGTGGTTTATTACATGGTCCACAATTGTAGCACGAATTTCGTTACACAGATTTGGTTGTCTTCTTCTTTGTGCATGTCCTACCCCTCCTCCAGGTCTTCCTCTTCCTCTTCCTCTTCCTCTCCCTCTCCCTCTCCCTCTCCCTCTCCCTCTTCCTCTTCCTCTTCCTCTTCCTCTTCCTCTGACACCGTCCATTTTTTTTAAAGACAGGTGAACTTACCTGTTGCCTTTTTATAGTGCTTAAACCTACAATTAAGCTCCAGTGTGTGTGCACACCTGGTGGCTGTGTTTAACTAATTGGTTCATGGGTGTGTTCATTTGAAAGCCTTTGCTTTGAAATTGCAAGGAAATGACATCATGATACATTTCTGTGTCAAATGCATACAAGTGTGTTTAGTGTTTTGCAAATCACTGTGTGTAATGTTTTGCGAAAAGTGTGAAGCTGACAATGTGCTTACAGTTGTGCAAATCTAGGCCGGTGTTTTGCTCCTTGAGTGTAAGGTTTTGCTAATTGTGGGAAAGTTTTAATTTTTGTGTGTAAGCAATTGAAAAAAACTGTAATATACCTGAATGAAACCTGAATATATCTAGTCATATACCTGAGGGAAACCTGAATATATCTAGTCATATACCTGAGGGAAACCTGAATATATCTAGTCATATACCTGAGGGAAACCTGAATATATCTAGTCATATACCTGAGGGAAACCTGAATATATCTAGTCATATACCTGAGGGAAACCTGAATATATCTAGTCATATACCTGAGGGAAACCTGAATATATCTAGTCGTATTGGGCGGCAGGTAGCCTAGCAGTTAAGAGCGTTAGGCTAGTAACTGAAAGGTCGCTGTTTTGAATCCCAGAGATGACTGAAAATATTTAACTAGTTACAGTGGGGGAAAAAAGTATTTGGTCAGCCACCAATTGTGCAAGTTCTCCCACTTAAAAAGATGAGAGAGGCCTGTAATTTTCATCATAGGTACACGTCAACTATGACAGACAAAATAAGAAAAAAAATCCAGAAAATCACATTGTAGGATTTTTAATGAATTTATTTGCAAATTATGGTGGAAAAATAAGTATTTGGTCAATAACAAAAGTTTCTCAATACTTTGTTATATACCCTTTGTTGGCAATGACACAGGTCAAACGTTTTCTGTAAGTCTTCACAAGGTTTTCACACACTGTTGCTGGTATTTTGGCCCATTCCTCCATGCAGATCTCCTCTAGAGCAGTGATGTTTTGGGGCTGTCGCTGGGCAACACAGACTTTCAACTCCCTCCAAAGATTTTCTATGGGGTTGAGATCTGGAGACTGGCTAGGCCACTCCAGGACCTTGAAATGCTTCTTACGAAGCCACTCCTTCGTTGCCCGGGCGGTGTGTTTGGGATCATTGTCATGCTGAAAGACCCAGCCACGTTTCATCTTCAATGCCCTTGCTGATGGAAGGAGGTTTTCACTCAAAATCTCACGATACATGGCCCCATTCATTCTTTCCTTTACACGGATCAGTCGTCCTGGTCCCTTTGCAGAAAAAACAGCCCCAAAGCATGATTTTTCCACCCCCATGCTTCACAGTAGGTATGGTGTTCTTTGGATGCAACTCAGCATTCTTTGTCCTCCAAACACGACGAGTTGAGTTTTTACCAAAAAGTTATATTTTGGTTTCATCTGACCATATGACATTCTCCCAATCCTCTTCTGGATCATCCAAATGCACTCTAGCAAACTTCAGACGGGCCTGGACATGTACTGACTTAAGCAGGGGGGACACGTCTGGCACTGCAGGATTTGAGTCCCTGGCGGCGTAGTGTGTTACTGATGGTAGGCTTTGTTACTTTGGTCCCAGCTCTCTGCAGGTCATTCACTAGGTCCCCCCGTGTGGTTCTGGGATTTTTGCTCACCGTTCTTGTGATCATTTTGACCCCACGGGGTGAGATCTTGCGTGGAGCCCCAGATTGAGGGAGATTATCAGTGGTCTTGTATGTCTTCCATTTCCTAATAATTGCTCCCACAGTTGATTTCTTCAAACCAAGCTGCTTACCTATTGCAGATTCAGTCTTCCCAGCCTGGTGCAGGTCTACAATTTTGTTTCTGGTGTCCTTTGACAGCTCTTTGGTCTTGGCCATAGTGGAGTTTGGAGTGTGACTGTTTGAGGTTGTGGACAGGTGTCTTTTATACTGATAACAAGTTCAAACAGGTGCCATTAATACAGGTAACGAGTGGAGGACAGAGGAGCCTCTTAAAGAAGAAGTTACAGGTCTGTGAGAGCCAGAAATCTTGCTTGTTTGTAGGTGACCAAATACTTATTTTCCACCATAATTTGCAAATAAATTCATTAAAAATCCTACAATGTGATTTTCTTGATTTCTTTTTCTGAATTTGTCTGTCATAGTTGACGTGTACCTATGATGAAAATTACAGGCCTCTCTCATCTTTTTAAGTGGGAGAACTTGCACAATTGGTGGCTGACTAAATACTTTTTTTCCCCACTGTAGGTACACTCTCTCATGTTCACCTGTTTATAGAGAAAATAGGTGTAACTGGTGGGAATCAAACCTGGCTCTCACCAACCCAACTCCATTAGACTAAGAGGACACTGTCAAGGTCCGAAGGGTGACATTTACATTTTCATTGAGGGGAAACAAGGCAGGTTTGGGGTCAATTCCATTTCAATACAGGAAGTAAACTGAAATTTGGATTCCAACTCCAATTTTTCTAATGAAATGGACCCCAGCCCTGTAATAAGGTGAGGGAACAATGTCATATCTAAAGACACTTGTGTACTTCAGGACAGTTAGCTGCATCAGTATCTCAATATGATGTTATTATCCTTGTGAAATACAAAAAGGTGATTGACATCATTAGTGTACCGTAGACATGATTTATTTCCTCCATTCTTCCTCTCCTCTATTTCCAGTCCCTGCTGCTGTTGCTGTGTTGTCATGTGACCTCTAGGGTTGCATGGCTTACTCATGGCGTTGACATTTACTAACTCGACAGACCTGACCTCTATGCTCCCCTCAAGCCAACATAAGAGGCTTCAGGGAGGCTTTGTCTGTCTGACAGCAGATTCTGTTATTTTCTAAAGCAAAGGCAACTCCTTAGACAAACAGTAACTCCAGCACTGTACCAACAGTATTGTAATAATTGCCCCTTGTGGGATATATCAAGTATTCTGAATTTAATTGAATCAGTGCTTACTGCTTTGATTAAAAAACTGCAAGATTTTGGAAGGAGGCTACAGTCTTAGAAAAAAGGGTTCCAAAAGAGAAAAAAGGGTTCCAAAACAGAAAAAAGGGTTCCAAAAGGGTTCTTCAGCTGTCCCCATAGGAGAACCCTTTTGAGTTCAATGTAGAACCTTCTGCGGAAAGGTTTTTTCAATGGAACCCAAAAGGGTTAAAGGGTTATCCTATGGGGACAGTCGAAGAACCCTTTTGGGTTACAGATAGCACCTTGTTTTTCTAAGAGTGTAGACAGTGATTGTAATAATTACTAAGAATTGACGTTTCTTTCAGCAAATAGTCACAGTTGTACTAAATGGATGAATAACCAACAATGCAATGAATGAGTAGCCTATGTTAGTGTCTATGTTTTATATTTGATAGTATGCATGCTCATCTCGCCTGCAAACCAATATTCTGTATGGGATCATTAAGACATCTTGAACCTTGAATAGTACTTAACCTAAACATACAGTGATACTGCAAGCCTTCTCCCTTTTAATGAGTAGATAAGCACTGTAATACTATAATATGTACTTTAATCAGCAGTACTGTAATACTATAATACATACTTTAATCAGCAGTACTGTAATACTATAATACATACTTTAATCAGCAGTACTGTAATACTATAATATGTACTTTAATCAGCAGTACTGTAATACTATAATACATACTTTAATCAGGGGTACTGTAATACTATAATATGTATTTTAATCAGCAGGACTGTAATACTATAATATGTGCTTTAATCAGCAGTACTGTAATACTATAATACATACTTTAATCAGCAGTACTGTAATAGCATAATATGTACTTTAATCAGCAGTATTGTAATACTATAATATGTACGTTAATCAGCAGTACTGTAATACTATATAATATGTACTTTAATCAGCAGTACTGTAATACTATAATGTGTACTTTAATCAGCAGTACTGTAATACTATATAATATGTACTTTAATCAGCAGTACTGTAATACTATAATATGTACTTTAATCAGCAATACTGTAATACTATAATACATACCAGAACCACTGCTGCTGCTGGTCCAACAAAGGCATACAGGAGACCACCTTCTAGAGATAGCCAGCAGCTGTAGAAAGAGGAGAGGAGGAGAGGAGAGGAGAGGAGGAGTAGAGAGAAGAGAGGAGAGGAGAGGAGAGGAGAGGAGAGGGAGAGGAGAGGAGAGGAGAGGAGAGGAGAGGAGAGGAGAGGAGAGGAGAGGAGAGGAGAAGAGGAGATATCAGCTAGCGAACCAACTCCCACAAAGAAATTAACACCCAGAATCACATCAAATGAATGGTGCACAGCTGCATACAGTTGTATTATCCTCCAGTGTGAATGGAGTACTAGCTAGCATATGCTGTGGTTCTACTTCAGAAAGTTTTACTGGAGAATAAAATGCTAAAGAGAGTTTTAAAACATTGTTTATGTACTAGTATTCAGCTGGGACACAACTTAGGAGCAAATGGGGTATTGTCAGAATCTTTTAAAATGCCCTCTGGGATTGTCTTGGGGGTTTTGTCAGGTTTGTAGGGTTCACCCTAGTCTGGGTTAGGAAACCCAAGAAGAGACTTAATATAAGTTAAAGATTTGGTTGGCTGTCGCCTTGCAGGACTGCTCATAAGAGACTAGGTATGCTTTTTCCAACTGGATTTAGTTCACACCAACATTTGAAGGGGACACAGCATGATAATAGGGATTCTGAAGGTTTTACTGAGGGGTTTGAAGAAGATGAAGAGTTTATTTCCAAAACGCTACAGTATATCCACGTGTGTTTTTCCATCAGAAATGATTGCTTATGGGTACCTTCATGTGTGTGTAAAATATTACTGCTCTCAGATTTTTTATTTATATATTTTAGATGTGAATTAAAATTTAATTATTTTGCAAAACGCTATATATTCATTGTTTAGCTGGAATGGAATGTTGGTATCCTGTATATTTGACTGTGATATGTGGTTGTCTCACCTAGCTATCTTAAGATGAAGGCACTACCTGTAAGTCGCTCTGGATAAGAGCATCTGAAATGACTAAAATATAAAATGTAAATGTTTTACATATAGATGTCATATTACTGTATATCTATATATACAGTACCAGTCAAAAGTTTGGACACATCTACTCATTCAAGGGTTTTTCTTTATTTTTACTATTTTCTACATTGTAGAATAATAGTGAAGACATCAAAACTATGAAAATAAAAAGTCTTAAACAAATCAAAATATATTTTATATTTGAGATTCTTCAAATAGCCACCCTTTGCCTTGATGACACCTTTGCACACTCTTGGCATTCTCTCAACCCTTGAATGAGTAGGTATGTCCAAACTTTGGACTAGTAGTGTATATATATATATATATATATATATTAACATTTTTTTAATACTGATGCCACAAATGTATCATTTGTACAGTTCTTTATTATAAATGTAGTTATTTGTTATTTTTGCTGTGTAAAACCTAGCAGTACTACTGATTTCTCTGAGAGGGAGGCAGATATACAGTACAGTGTTTTGCAAAAAAAACATTATTATTTGTCTCTCTGAAATGAAACCATTAAGTGATAGATTTGAAACAAATACATGTGTCATTGAACAACCCCATGCCATGATTATATAGTGAAGAAACACACCAATCTCTTTCATAAGTTCTTTAAACAATAAAAGCTAATTTACCAACATTTCTGAAAATGAAACTCTTCAGATTTAAATGACCATTGACATAATTAGTATGAGGTTTTACAAATTGAAACAATTACATTTTGGGATATAGAGAGTGATTACCATTAGCAAACACCACACGTTAGAAATTATAATCATTACCAAAATATCAGAACTACCAAGGTGACACATAGGTAGACAGAAGTGAGATAAAACATACTATTGGGGTGTCCCATAGCCTTTTGCTTTCGTGAATCCCATTGAGATGGCAACCACTAAGGCAGGTAATCCTGAAAAAGAGTAGAATGAATACATGAATAACAAGAGAGGCAGTTCTGGTTCTGGTTTTGTTTCATTGTGCCGTACGGTCTTTATACAGAATGTGCAGGTTAACTATCTCCACCATCATTAGCGCCATAGATTGCAATGTTCTGCAGATAGAACTCCAGTCATCATAAGTAGCATAGTGTATTTAAAGATAGAATCCTTAGTTGCTACATCCATTTTTGGTTTCATAAATTAATGATATATACCCATTGATTCTTGAAGAATATAACTTATAAATGCCTCATGAGCTTAGTTCAACTGTCGCACCCCATCAGAACCCAAAATAGAAGCTTGATTTACCCCAATGTTTGTAAACAATGTAAACACACACTGCATAACCTCAACACACGGTTAAAACTATCATGTTGATTTCATGTATGGTCAATCCTTGCATCCGTCGCTCTGTCCATGAATTTGAATGTGGTTAAATTTCTTCAGGCCCACCCCTCAACCTTTTTCCAAAGCAGAAGAGGGGTGACCGCTTTGATATTGTTTCAATGAAGGATTCTAGCTTTAATAGCAGTGCTACCTACACACACAGTAGCATAATTCACAATGAAAACAATGAATAAGCGCTATGACAGACTACTGTGGGTTTCCCTCTCTCTAGGACATGGGGCTTGTTCCCCCTCTAAACCACCCCATAAT
>NW_025534842.1:132500-145478 GCF_020615455.1 Coregonus clupeaformis
TTTGCCAGAGAACACCAAGATTGGCAAATTCGCCACTGGCGCCCTGTGCTCTTCACAGATGAAAGCAGGTTCACACTGAGCACATGTGACAGACGTGACAGAGTCTGGAGATGCCGTGGAGAACGTTCTGCTGCCTGCAACATCCTCCAGCATGACCGGTTTGGCGGTGGGTCAGTCATGGTGTGGGGTGGCATTTCTTTGGGGGGCCGCACAGCCCTCCATGTGCTCGCCAGAGGTAGCCTGACTGCCATTAGGTACCGAGATGAGATCCTCAGACCCCTTGTGAGACCATATGCTGGTGCGGTTGCCCTGGGTTCCTCCTAATGCAAGACAATGCTAGACCTCATGTGGCTGGAGTGTGTCAGCAGTTCCTGCAAGAGGAAGGCATTGATGCTATGGACTGGCCCGCCCGTTCCCCAGACCTGAATCCAATTGAGCACATCTGGGACATCAAGTCTCGCTCCATCCACCAACGCCACGTTGCACCACAGACTGTCCAGGAGTTGGCGGATGCTTTAGTCCAGGTCTGGGAGGAGATCCCTCAGGAGACCATCCACCACCTCATCAGGAGCATGCCCAGGCGTTGTAGGGAGGTCATACAGGCACGTGGAGGCCACGCACACTACTGAGCATAATTTTGACTTGTTTTAAGGACATTACATCAAATTTGGATCAGCCTGTAGTGTGGTTTTCCACTTTAATTTTGAGGGTGACTCCAAATCCAGACCTCCATGGGTTGATCAATTTGATTTCCATTGATCATTTTTGTGTGATTTTGTTGTCAGCACATTCAACTATGTAAAGAAAAAAGTATTTAATAAGATTATTTCATTCATTCAGATCTAGGATGTGTTATTTTAGTGTTCCGTTTATTTTTTTGAGCAGTGTATATAAAGCTTCTTCTAAATGGTATATTTGTTAGCTTGACAAATACATCTTGTAATAGTACCCTGCCCTGAGCAGTAATAGTACCCTGCCCTGAGCAGTAATAGCACCCTGCCCTGAGCAGTAACAGTACCCTGCCCTGAGCAGTAACAGTACCCTGCCCTGAACAGTAATAGTACCCTGCCCTGAACAGTAATAGTACCCTGCCCTGAACAGTAATAGTACCCTGCCCTGAGCAGTAACAGTACCCTGCCCTGAGCAGTAATAGTACCCTGCCCTGAGCAGTAATAGTACCCTGCCCTGAGCAGTAATAGTACCCTGCCCTGAGCAGTAACAGTACCCTGCTCTGAGCAGTAAGTGAATAAGAGCATTGGTTAGAATCCCATGACTGCAGCAACAGGAACGACAGACAGACAGGCAGGCAGACAGACAGACAGACAGACAGACAGGCAGACAGACAGGCAGGCAGACAGGCCGGCAGACAGACAGGCAGGCAGGCAGGCAGACAGACAGACAGACAGACAGACAGGCAGGCAGGCAGACAGACAGACAGACAGACAGACAGACAGACAGACAGACAGACAGACAGACAGACAGACAGACAGACAGACAGACAGACAGACAGACAGGCAGGCAGGCAGACAGACAGGCCGGCAGGCAGGCAGGCAGACAGACAGGCCGACAGACAGACAGACAGACAGACAGACAGACAGACAGACAGACAGACAGACAGGCCGGCAGACAGACAGGCAGGCAGACAGACAGGCAGACAGGCCGGCAGACAGGCAGACAGACAGACAGACAGACAGACAGGCCGGCAGACAAACAGACAGGCAGGCAGACAGACAGACAGACAGACAGACAGACAGACAGGCAGGCAGGCAGACAGACAGACAGGCAGGCAGGCAGACAGACAGACAGACAGACAGACAGACAGACAGACAGACAGACAGACAGACAGGCAGGCAGGCAGGCAGACAGACAGACAGACAGACAGACAGACAGACAGGCCGGCAGACAGACAGGCAGGCAGGCAGACAGACAGGCAGACAGGCCGGCAGACAGGCAGACAGACAGGCAGACAGGCCGGCAGACAGACAGACAGGCAGCACTACTACTAATGATCAGATTGGGAGCCAGAGAACCAGGCTGACTGACTGACTAACTGACACAAAAACCATGGCTCTGCATTTCTCTGCCTGCAGCACACACACATTAGTATGCTAGAGATCGAACAGGAAGGCACGTGAAGCAAGGTCAAGCCATCTACACAGAGAGGGAGTGTTTGTGTGTATTTTTGTTTAACTGTCCTTGTGGGTACCAGAAGTCCTCACAAGGATAGTAAAACAAAGAAAAGTCGGACAAGTGGGGACATTTTTCCGGTCCAAATGAGGAAAAATGCTATTTTAGCCTTAAGGGTTAGGTTTAGGGTTAGGGTTACAATTATGGTTAGGGTTAGGGTTAGGGGTTACAGTTAGGTTGAGGGTTAGGGTAAGGGTTGGAGTTAGGGTTACAGTAGGTATAGTTTTAGGGTTAGGGGTTTGGAGTCAAGGTTAGGCTTTGGGTTAAGGTTAGGATTATGGTTAGGTTAAGGGTTAAGGTTAGGGTTAGGGTTAGATTTTGGGTTAGGGGTTAGGGAAAATAGGATTTTAGATGGGAATCAATTATTTGGTCCCCACAAGGATAGCAATACAAAACTGTGTGTGTGTGTGTGTGTGTGTGTGTGTGTGTGTGTGTGTGTGTGTGTGTGTGTGTGTGTGTGTGTGTGTGCGCTTGTCCATCACTATTCTTCCTCTAAGCAGATAAAGCAACAGCCTGAATTTGGGCGTGAAAAAGAGGATTAGTGAATTAAGAAGTAGCCTTAATAAGCTTGGTGAAAGGGAAGGGACATGTACAGTGGGTAGTGAGAGGATTACGCTGATGTCAGTTCAGACACTCTCTGGTTTCAGTATTTCCTGTTTTTGAGTGTTACTACGCAAAGAGGGGGAACAGTTGAGCATGTGTCAGCTCCTTCCAATTCCAAGACTTCCCTCACAACATCTTCCACACTGTGCTGTACTGTAGACACCCACAGCAGAGTGATTAGATTAACATTCAACACATCCATCCTCTTGAATTAGAAAAGCTACTTAAAATTCGAAAAACAACAAAACTGCAGCCCCGCCACGTAGTTTGCTATTGAGCTGAGGGATGGGGCTGGAGATGCTTTAATTGAAATGACCAATGAACAGCAGTATATTTTGCAGATCGCACCTTTAATGTTGATGGAAGCGACTAGGGATACTGACTAACCCATGTTTAGGCCATGTGAGAAATTAAATTATGTTTACCCATGGCCAGGAGGGAATTTAATCACGCCTTTGTGGATGCGGCTGGCAAATGTTTTCCCTGAATTCATGCATGCATGCACATAGTCCCCTTTTGAACTCTAATACAACTGCCTGCTTTAGAAAGAGATCGCACACCAACAGTATGTCATGTGATCTCCTTATACCTCCCAGTTTGCATCATTATAATTTAAAATAGGGTAATGTTTTCTCAGTTAGAGGAGATGAGCACGGAGACATGCAATATGTGTTTTTGGAATGGGGGTATGGAACCCATTCATTTTTGTATTTATCTTCATGTGTTTCCTATACTACTTGTCATTTTAGGTCATTTCTTGGACTGTATTCAGGGCTCCCTCAAAAAATTGACTTTGGTCTCAATGGTGCTCCCCTGCCTAAATAAAGGTTAAATAAAATAAATAAATAACCCCATTTGTTTGGTGTGAGCTCATCATGTCAGATGTATTTAGAAAACAAATCTAAACAGAAAGACATTACCTTATTCAAAGTAATTAAAAAGAGATTGCTGTATCCTGATTTCCCCCCAACAATCCTCCCTGGGACATAATCTGAGGTAAAGTAGGCAAAGACTTCACATCTGATCACTGTACCTATCAGTGTGGTGTGTGTGTGCGTGTGTGTGTAGTTGTGTCTATGTGTGTGTGTGTGTGTGTGCGTGTGTGTGTGTGTAGTTGTGTGTGTGTGTAGTTGTGTCTGTGTGTGAAGTGTTGCATAATGCTACGTTATATAAAGTCTCTTCTAGTCTCTTCTTCCTCTCCTCCTCTCCTCCTCTCCTCCTCTCTTCCTCCTCTCCTCCTCTCCTCCTCTCTTTCTCCTCTCTTCCTCCTCTCTTCCTCCTATCTTCCTCCTCTCCTCCTCTCTTCCTCCTCTCCTCCTCTCTTTCTCCTCTCTTCCTCCTCTCTTCCTCCTCTCCTCTTCTCTTTCTCCTCTCTTTCTCCCCTCTTTCTCCTCTCTTTCTCCTCTCTTCCTCCTCTCTTCCTCCTCTCCTCCTCTCCTCCTCTATTTCTCCTCTATTTCTCCTCTCTTCCTCCTCTCTTCCTCCTCTCCTCCTCTCCTCCTCTCTTTCTCCTCTCTTTCTCCTCTCCTCCTCTCCTCCTCTATTTCTCCTCTCTTCCTCCTCTCCTCCTCTCCTCCTCCTCTCCTCCTCCTCTCTTCCTCTCTTCCTCCTCTCTTTCTCCTCCTCTCCTCCTCTCTTCCTCCTCTCCTCCTCTCTTCCTCCTCTCTTCCTCCTCTCCTCCTCTCTTCCTCCTCTATTTCTCCTCTCTTCCTCCTCTCTTCCTCTCCTCCTCCTCTCCTCTCCTCTCCTCCTCTCTTCCTCCTCTATTTCTCCTCTCTTCCTCCTCTCTTCCTCCTCTCCTCTCCTCCTCTCTTCTTCCTCTCTTCCTCCTCTCCTCCTCTCCTCCTCTCCTCCTCTCTTCCTCCTCTCCTCCTCTCCTCCTCTCTTCCTCCTCTCTTTCTCCTCTCTTCCTCCTCTCTTCCTCTCCACACGGCAGACAGTAGGACTAGAGCCAGGTGTTGGAGGAGAAATATAACACATTCTCTCCACACGGCAGCCAACCAATGTACCATCCACAGATTTACAATTTTATTATGTTTTTATAAGAAAACACCAAGAGAGCATGAACTTGATAATGAACCCCTTTGTTAGTCTAAGGGTGTATCCCAGACGGCACACTTTATAGTGCACTCCTTTTGCCCAGAACCCTATGTGCCCTTTGGGTGCCAAATAGGGTTCCATTTGGGACGGAACCTACATTTCACGGCTGAGACAGCCACCTCCAGAGATGATGCCAGAACACCAAATTCCATTTCAAATATTGTTGATATAATTATGTTTTCTTCTTATCAAACGTTACCTGGACGAGGCTGTGTGTCTTATTGACATGCTAAATCTACTGTGTTTGTGCGTGTGTCTGTTTGCGTGTGTGTGTGTGTGTGTGTGTGACCGTGTGTGTGCACTCACTCGCGGGTGCGTGTCTATGTATGTGTGTACGCCTGTGTGTGTGTGTGTACGCCTGTGTGTGTGTGTGTGTGTACGCCTGTGTGTGTTTGTGTGTAGGCCTGTGTGTGTGTGTGTGTGTGTGTGTGTGTGTGTGCAAAGAAAATGGACGCTTCATAGCACACGTGAAACCTCCCAAGACAACCATGCCATCTGATCTGGCCCTGTACAGTAATTACAGATAGGACACACACACCGTACACACAACTTTTGTTGTTCCAGTCGCATCGCACGCATGGTGAAACACACGATGTCAATGCTTTGAACGCCCACCTTATTAATACTGTAAATAGGCTTAGATGCAGACAAAAGCTTTGAAAATCTACATATTCATATTTACAGGTTAGAGCTGCTCCTTCCTTGTGTGAGTCCCAAATGACACCCTATTCCCTTTCTAAAAAGTGGGTGGGTTTTCAAAGCAGTGATGCTACAGGGTCTTAATACAGCCGCTGTTGTTACTAATTGGCACATAGGCCTATGTAAGCCGAGATAAAAACAACCTGACAATGTGGCCATGACGTAGGCACTGTAGCTTCACAGTGACAGATGCTTTAGATCCCAAGGCCAATTACCATAACAATGTCAAACAACATTTAGTTTAACTCAATACATGCATTTCAGTGGCAATGGTTAGTTCTGTTATTTGACATCATGCACTGGTATGACTACTGCATCTTGGATCTGAATGACTTGAAATAAAAACTATCATGGTAGGCTACATGTTGTTTCCTCAATGCACACGTTACCATGACATGCATTCTCTCTGTTCTCTTATTGTTAAAGAAATGGTATAACTACTGTTTCTTATGATATTCAAGTAGAACCGATCACCGTGAACAAGTGGTGGAATAGTAAATATGACAGCAGCCCTTGAGTCGTCAAGGACCAGAGAGAGGAGAAGATGGCGGATGGCTGGATGAAGAGATGTGTGAGACATCCTTGTGACTAGAAGGTGACCAAGTAGCGAGAGGTGTCTGATCTGCCTGTGGAGAACAAAGACGTCTGGAGGGGTCAACAGATAGAGGCTGGCAGTAATGTAGAGTCACACACACATTGGCACACAAACGTACACACTCACAACAAAATTGTGATTCTCAGGATTTAAAGGCCCACAATGTACGTCAAGAGTAGGTCCTATTCACATCACAGTACAGTTGAAATATATATGGCAAATAGAAATCCTATATGGATGGTGTTAAAAGATAGATGGGAGGTGTTGAATGGAATTGAAGGATGGGACTAATAACAACTAACAACAAACAATAACAAGATAACTAATAATGTAGGCACGCTGTGTCCATAATAAGTGTATGGGTTGTAGGTTGGGAGCTTTTGTGAAAGAGCACAGTTAGAAAGATATGGCATATAGAAGCAAACCGGATGGACATCATGAAAATGATCAGAGAGAGTAGAAGAAGTTCAGGAGAAAGAACAAACAAAATGTAATTAGTGTAAAATTGACTGTGTCCATAAAATTTAGATAGTGGGTATGGGCTGGAAGTAGAGGCCTAGGCGTTGTTGTTCACTAGTTTACTGCAAGTGGGGAAAGGGTGGCGGGGTTGGAAAGTAATAAAGGGGAATATATATATATTTTTTTAAAGGATATGTACAGTGAGGGAAAAAATTATTTGATCCCCTGCTGATTTTGTACGTTTGCCCACGGAAAAATAAATGATCAGTCTATAATTTTAATGGTAGGTTTATTTGAACAGTGAATCCAGAGAAACGCATGTCAAAAACGTTATAAATTGATTTGCATTTTAATTAGGGAAAAAAGTATTTGACCCCCTCTCAATCAGAATGATTTCTGGCTCCCAGGTGTCTTTGAAACAGGTAACGAGCTGAGATTAGGAGCACACTCTTAAAGGGAGTGCTCCTAATCTCAGTTTGTTACCTGTATAAAAGACACCTGTACACAGAAGCAATCAATCAATCAGATTCCAAACTCTCCACCATGGCCAAGACCAAAGAGCTCTCCAAGGATGTCAGGGACAAGATTGTAGACCTACACAAGGCTGGAATGGGATACAAGACCATTGCCAAGCAGCTTGGTGAGAAGGTGACAACAGTTGGTGCGATTATTCGCAAATGGAAGAAACACAAAATAACTGTCAATCTCCCTCGGCCTGGGAATCCATGCAAGATCTCACCTTGTGGAGTTGCAATGATCATGAGAACGGTGAGGAATCAGCCCAGAACTACACGGGAGGATCTTGTCAATGATCTCAAGGCAGCTGGGACCATGGTCACCAAGAAAACAATTGGTAACACACTACGCCATGAAGGACTGAAATTCTGCAGCGCACGCAAGGTCTCCCTGCTCAAGAAAGCACATATACAGGGCCGTCTGAAGTTTGCCAATGAACATCTGAATGATTCAGAGGAGAACTGGGTGAAAGTGTTGTGGTCAGCTGAGACCAAAATCGAGCTCTTTGGCATCAACTCAACTAGCCGTGTTTGGAGGAGGAGGAATGCTGCCTATGACCCCAAGAACACCATCCCCACCGTCAAACATGGAGGTGGAAACATTATGCTTTGGGGATGTTTTTCTGCTAAGGGGACAGGACAACTTCACTGCATCAAAGGGACGATGGACGGGGCCATGTACCGTCAAATCTTGGGTGAGAATCTCCTTCCCTCAGCCAGGGCATTGAAAATGGGTCGTGGATGGGTATTCCAGCATGACAATGACCCAAAACACACGGCCAAGGCAACAAAGGAGTGGCTCAAGAAGAAGCACATTAAGGTCCTGGAGTGGCCTAGACAGTCTCCAGACCTTAATCCCATAGAACATCTGTGGAGGGAGCTGGAGGTTTGAGTTGCCAAACGTAAGCCTTGAAACCTTAATGACTTGGAGAAGATCTGCAAAGTGGGACAAAATCCCTCCTGAGATGTGTGCAAACCTGATGGCCAACTACAAGAAACGTCTGACCTCTGTGATTGCCAACAAGGGTTTTGCCACCAAGTACTAAGTAATGTTTTGCAGAGGGGTCAAATACTTATTTCCCTCATTAAAATGCAAATCAATTTATAACATTTTTGACATGCGTTTTTCTGGATGTTTTTGTTGTTATTCTGTCTCTCACTGTTCAAATAAACCTACCATTAAAATTATAGACTGATCATTTCTTTGTCAGTGGGCAAACGTACAAAATCAGCAGGGGATCAAATACTTTTTTCCCTCACTGTATGTATGTATGTATGTATGTATGTATGTATGTATGTATGTATGTATGTATGTGGGTGTGTATGTGTGTATATGTATAGATATATGTGTATGTATGTGTATATATATATATATATATATATATATATATATATATATATATATATATATACACATACATACACATATACCTATACATATACACACATACACACCCACAGTGGGGAGAACAAGTATTTGATACACTGCCGATTTTGCAGGTTTTCCTACTTACAAAGCATGTAGAGGTCTGTCATTTTTATCATAGGTACACTTCAACTGTGAGAGACGGAATCTAAAAAATCCAGAAAATCACATTGTATGATTTTTAAGTAATTCATTTGCATTTTATTGCATGACATAAGTATTTGATACATCAGAAAAGCAGAACTTAATATTTGGTACAGAAACCTTTGTTTGCAATTACAGAGATCATACGTTTCCTGTAGGTCTTGACCAGGTTTGCACACACTGCAGCAGGGATTTTGGCCCACTCCTCCATACAGACCTTCTCCAGATCCTTCTGTATATGTATGTATATGTATGTATGTGTGTATATATGTGTGTGTATATATATATATATATATATATATATATATTGTGATGTCACGAGAGGCTGTGTCCTGGAGGGACGTTACATCCCCCTGAGGTGGCTGCAAACCCAGACAGCTATGGCTCCATCTGCTGGTATGGTCGGGAACTCCACCCCTCTATGGCCAATCTTCCCACGCAGCTGAAACAAATGAGGAGCTGATGAGCTGAAGGTTTGGGAAGGGAAGAGACACACTGAGGGAGTGTGTGGGGGGTGAAGAGACACAGTCTCCAACCTGGGCTCTCTGGAGGACAAGAGTGCTGCACGTCCACTTCCATGAGGAATATAAGGATTTGGAGATACTTACCTTTGGGAAATACTCACCTTTGGATATATGCACCTGTGGAAATACGTGAGAGACATTTGGAAGGACTTTTTGCTGGGTTGGCCACTAGCTGCAACGTGGACTACAGTAAGGCTGGGGGAAAAGTTATCTGAGCGAGTGAGAATTATGATTTTGGATGTGGAAGAGACATCCCTGAACTGTTAACCCTTAAAGAGCCACAAGAGAACAGAATTTTGTTATATTTTCGTTAATTTCCCAAGACCTATAATAAAATCCTTGTTTTGTTTGAACCTTGTCTCCTTGCACTACTTGAGCAATCCCGCTGAAAGCTGTGTAGCCTCTCGTGACGTCACAGGTGGTGGAGAATACGGGCACGCTCAAGCGTTAATAGTGCATGTCAGAGGAGGATACCGAAGGTTTGATCACCCAGTTTTCCAAGTTGGCCGTAGGCTCCCCGCCCGACTGAAATGGAGGACATATTGAAAGCCCTTGTTGCTGGCCAGCAAGCCCAGATGCAAGCAAACGTGGCTCTCTTGGAGGAGCAAAAGAAAGCCAACCTTCTGAAGGCAGAGGAATTGCAGTTGCAGAGACAGAGGGTGGTCCAAAATACCCGCCCAATAAAGGCAAGTGACTTTATATCTAAGATGGGAGCTACCGATGACATTGAGGCATACCTGCATGCATTTGAGGCCACGGCCACTAGGGAAGCCTGGCCCAAGCAACAGTGGGTTGGTCTGTTAGCCCCCCTTTCTAACCGGGGAATCGCTGAATGCTGTCCGGGACCTGGGCCCTGACCAGGTTACTGACTATGATGCCCTGAAGTCTGAGATCCTCAGCAGATATGGACTCACAAAGTTTGGTATGGCCCAGCGCTTTCACAGCTGGACCTTCCAACCAGACCAACCTCCTCGGGCGCAGATGCATGAACTTGTCCGAATCGCAAGGAAATGGCTGGATCCGCAGAGGAATACAGCAGCGGCGGTGGTGGAGGCCGTTGTGGTGGATCGTTACCTCACGCGCCCTGCCTTATGAGGCAAAACGGTTCATCAGTCAACAGGCCTTGACCACGGCTGATCTGACCGTGGAAGCTGTGGAAAAGTACCAGGCCACAGCGGAGATGCTGAATGCTTCCCGAAAAGACCCCAGGAGTGCGGCCCCACCACAAATGGGAAGAACCCGTCCAAAGGGACCCCAAGGTCTCGAACCCAGCCACGTCAGGACTTATCCCGGCTCCAGGGGGAGCCAGAAACCAGGCGGGTCCAAGAAGAGTACACCAGGAGGGGGAAACTCGACAGTGTTACCGGTGTGGGGAGATGGGACATATCTCCTGGCAGTGTGGGAAACCAGCCGATGAACCTATGCCCACTGCGGAGTCCTCCAGCTCAGCACCCACACACCGTTTTGCCTCACTCTTGGGAGTCGTAGATGGCGGCCCAGATCGACCCCCCACCTGCCCGGTAACTGTGAATCACCATGATGTGGAGGCCTTACTGGATTCTGGTAGCCGGGCCACCCTGGTGCGTAAGGATTTGGTGGGCCCAACGTGTCTGACCCCGGGAAAGTCCTCCCAGTTTCCTGTGTCCATGGGGACACCAGAGAATACCCCATTACTGAACTTACAATGACCAGCACACGGGGAACCATACACACGACGGCGGGGGTGGTTGATTCCCTCCCCGTCCCTGTCCTAATTGGACGAGACTGCCCAGCCTTTTACCCACTCTGGAGAGAGTCTCAGGAGAGGATAACCCGAGTACCTCGGAAACGGAGAGGCAAGACTCATCCTGGGAAGGCTCCGGTGCAATCCTCCGAGTTACTCACTCCCGCCCGGGCTCTGATAGGGATGGCAGGTGCCCAGACCGACACAGAGACGGAGCTACAGAATCTGGACAAAGAACTGTCTGGTCTGAAGGGGACCGCTGAGAGGTATCGTTTGTTAAAGCAACAGTTAGACATGAAGACAGAAGAGTTAGATATCCTCCAGGCTAAACTCCAACAGAGCTCCTTCCCTAAGCAACAGGAGGAGCTGGAGAGGCTGCGCAGGACCATCGAGGAGTGTGAGGAGACCCTGCGCAGTAGTAAGGAGGTCCAGAAGAAGGCAGAGGAGAAGTACAAGGTGTTGGAGAACAAGATGAAGAATGCGGAGGCAGAGAGAGAGAAGGAACTGAAAGCTGCTCAACAGAAGCTAAACTCTGCTAAAACCAAGGCTGATGCGTTCAGTAAGAAACTCAAGGAGAGACAACAGGAGGCTGAGTCCCTGGTCCTAGAGTTGGAGGAGTTGAAGAGAGAGCAGTCTGGCAAGCACCACGGCAATGCGGACGCCCTCTCCCGGCGTGATGCCTTCTTCGCTGCCTTTACCCCGACGAGGACGTCGGTCCCGAGGAGGGGGATGTGTGATGTCACGAGAGGCTGTGTCCTGGAGGGACGTTACATCCCCCTGAGGTGGCTGCAAACCCAGACAGCTATGGCTCCATCTGCTGGTATGGTCGGGAACTCCACCCCCTCTATGGCCAATCTTCCCACGCAGCTGAAACAAATGAGGAGCTGATGAGCTGAAGGTTTGGGAAGGGAAGAGACACACTGAGGGGAGTGTGTGGGGGGTGAAGAGACACAGTCTCCAACCTGGGCTCTCTGGAGGACAAGAGTGCTGCACGTCCACTTCCATGAGGAATATAAGGATTTGGAGATACTTACCTTTGGGAAATACTCACCTTTGGATATATGCACCTGTGGAAATACGTGAGAGACATTTGGAAGGACTTTTTGCTGGGTTGGCCACTAGCTGCAACGTGGACTACAGTAAGGCTGGGGAAAAGTTATCTGAGCGAGTGAGAATTATGATTTTGGATGCGGAAGAGACATCCCTGAACTGTTAACCCTTAAAGAGCCACAAGAGAACAGAATTTTGTTATATTTTCGTTAATTTCCCAAGACCTATAATAAAATCCTTGTTTTGTTTGAACCTTGTCTCCTTGCACTACTTGAGCAATCCCGCTGAAAGCTGTGTAGCCTCTCGTGACGTCACAATATATATATATTTATATATATATATATATATATATATATATATTTATATATATATATATATTTATATTTATATATATATATATATATATATATATATATATATATAAAACATGGGGGATTGGAAGTGATGCAGACAAAAAAAATAGAGTAGGTCCTAAAGCTTTCTTAAATTCTATACACACGACACAGTACTAACATGGTGTAACACCCTGACATGCTGAATCCTTCCCTGCAAGTTAAAGGATGGATGGAATCAAAGATGTCTACGTGTACAGCAACATATTGGATATTTGATGATTCATCTTCAATTTCAACTGACAGGTAAAAGTCTAGTTAGCGTCTTAGGGAAGCTAACCCTACCGCCTGGTTCCTCAGATCATCAAATAGGAGAGATCAAGACGTACATTCTTGTCTGATAGCACTGCTTTGATGAAGAGTGTGAAGGGGGTTACCATAGAGATCCTATTAAATATTCTAATTACGTGAGGGTTACCCTTGACAGAGCACTTAGGGACAGTAAGCAAGATGATGTGCTTAGTGAGAATGTTCACGAGGAGGAACTGGATGTTCAAGAATACATTTAAGTGTGTCTGTTTGTATTGGGTGAATGTGTATGGATTAATCTACATTGTATGG